>NW_027418751.1:0-88985 GCF_009905375.1 Apium graveolens
CCATATTAGAGTCACTGTGTACCTTATAAAAGTCACTTGCCATCATATATTGGTACAATTAACATGATTACATCATGTACATGCAATTAGAAATCCTTTTACAACCTTATAGTGCCACATTCATACAAGTCAATTTTGGTCCACATTTTGGTTCTAATTAACCATGTAAGTCACTTTTCACCATATTAGAGTTATTTTGCACCATATATGAGACACTTTCCACCATATATTTGTACAATTAACATGTTAACATCATATACACCCGAATTGACATCCTTTTACCATCTATTAGTTCCAGTATCATACCGGTCAATTTTGTTCCAGATTTTGGTTCTATTCAACCATGCAAGTCACTTTTCACCATATTAGTGTCACTTTGCACCCTATAAGAGTCACTTTACATCATATATACAACAATTAACATGTTGTTATTCCTAGTGGACTAACAATGAGATTTATAGAAGGGGGGTTGAATGTAAATCTCAAAACTTTTTCAAGTTTTGAGCAGTTTTAAAGGCTTTGTGTTCAAGATAAACAAGTGTGTGAATTGCTTTACGCTAATACAGACAGATATATATTCAAGCACTAATGTAAAGAACACAACAGACCTTAAAAACTTTTCTGGTGGATTGTTGTTCCACCAGAGATGGTATTTCAGAAAAT
The DNA here is from genome assembly GCF_009905375.1 of Apium graveolens. Taxonomy (NCBI): domain Eukaryota; kingdom Viridiplantae; phylum Streptophyta; class Magnoliopsida; order Apiales; family Apiaceae; genus Apium; species Apium graveolens. The sequence continues at coordinate 664 of NW_027418751.1, forward strand.
CTGTGATTCTAAATGTTGATCACAGCTGCATCCTAGTACAAACTAGTTAATTTTTCTCTCAAGATTTTTCTAAACAGCACTGTTAAAATTCTTATCTAATTACTAGCTGCTACTTGGTTTATATATCACCAAGTGTACAAGTGAAGACAAAGATAAAAATACAATAATAATATAAGTTCTCCACTTGTTTCTTCTCCATATCACTCAAGTACTTTGTTGACTATTGCCTCTTTGTACTAGAGTAGAACGGCTGCTTTTTCTGATGTTCCTGAAATTAGGCTTCCACATTTCAGTTATCTCTGTCAACCCATGTGCCTCTGTCTGCTGTTACAACTACCACTTATCAACTGGGTATTTAACAGAACATCCGTTGAAGCCTTCATTCGTTGATGGCTTTATCCGTTGATGTGTTAGCAGTTGAAGCTCTATCCGTTGAAGCTTTAGAGACATCCGTTGAAGCTTTGTTTCTCATCCGTTGAAGGTCTTTAAGACATCCGTTGATACCACTTCATTTATACAAAATTACAAGGCATGAAATATTTACAATTGGCCTTCCTATTTGCATATCTTCTAGTAGTCAACATGACTTATATTTTCTCTCAACTTCTAAGAATTATAACTTAAATACAGAGACTGAAATGTGCTACAACACTAGACTTATTTCTAAGTAAAGCTGCACCATCAACGGATAGCCAAAGTGGTCTTATCCGTTGAGGCTACAAACACTAAACTTCTACTTAAGTGTTTTGTTAAACATATCATCAAACTAATGCACATATATTCCTAATAATCTCCCCCTATTTATGTCTATAAGAATTGTAGACATAAATTCAGGGTTAACTTGATGATAACAAAACACTTAACAAATATATGAATTGAAACTAAGTAGAAATTTAAAAGTGCTGCAAAAGTGTATGTACTAGGAGGTAATTGAAGATTTACAGAATTTCCAAGGGTGCTCCTTTAGTCTGAGCAAATCATCTTTTTCTTCTTTGTTCCCTTGTTTTCTTTCCTAGCCCTTTGTCATTTTCCTCAATTTGGAGTTGGAGTTGTCTGTAGAATTCAGCTTCATCTTCATCACTGATATCCAACTTAGATTGCATTTCCTTGAGAGTTTCATTGCTGGCAATCTTGAGTTGGTCTTCAAGTCTGAAAAATCTTCTGACTCCTTTATCATCTCTAAATTCCATCAACCAATGAGGTGATTTGTGGATTGTAATTCCCCTTTCTTGAATAAGTAAAGTTCTGGGCAAAGCATTGGGCTCCCTCCAAGTTTTCCTTATGTTGGCAATCTTGTTGAGAATTTCAGTCTTGGCAGTCCTGGTAAAGCCAGAATCCTTTTATATGGCTGAAAAGACTCTGATCAAGGTAGAGTAGCCTTCATTCAGAATCCTGTAGAGAGGCCATGTTCTTTCCCCAGCTCCTTTGTATCTGAACACCAATCTCTCTGGTAGCTGTCTATAGGCAGCTATTCCCCTTACATCCTCCAGCTCATCCAGATAGAGTTCAATGTCTGAAATTTCTTTTATGTCACAGATGTGAACATAATCATCTTTAGAAATGGGTGGCTTAGGCTTTGGTTTTTGTTTTTGAGTGAATTTCTTAGAGGTTAGGGGAGGTGTAGATTTGGATTTTCTTTTCTGTTTCTTTGGTAGTGGAAGAGTGGTTAAAAAGGTAGGCAATTTGATTGTGTCCCAATCAATAGGTTCCTCTTTTGGGATGATTAGTTCACCATGGATGTTTATAGTGGGATCAGCAACACAAGGTTCAGGTATGGAAGGTAGTGGTTTAGATATTGATTTAGTTTCTTCAGTGTTATCTTCACTCCTTCTATGTGCCTTGGCCTTTCTTCTGTTTCCCTTCTGCCATTCCTCTCTTTCCTCCATACTCTCACCAAATATACTCCCAAAAACCTCATCTAGGTTTGCAATCTTGTCTTCACCCCTGACTTCAATTCCTTTCTCTCCTTCAGCTTGACTTGACTTTAGCTGTTGTTCAAGCTTTGCATGTGCTCTTTTGTCAGCCTTGAGTTTTTCAGCTTCTTTCTTCAACCTTTTGGTTTCTTCCCTCTTGGCCTTTAGAAATTTGGGATGTCCTTGCATCACACAGATACTCTTTCCCTCTCTAAAGATAATGGCCATTTTCATTCTTTCAACTATGTCCTTGGTCTCCTTGTGCTTTTTGATGTTAGCACCCAAAACTTTGTCTTCATCAGGCTTTGGAAGAGGAAAGTCCACTTCTTTCATCTGAGAAAAGTCTAGGGGGTTCTTTGTGGAGTCCTTGCTGGATCTAGTGTTGGGCTTGAGAACTATAGGTTTTAGATTCTTGAAAGAAGTCTCTCCAACCTTATTCCTCCTTTCTGGCTTGTGCTCCATAATGATTGGTTCAACCTTTTTGCTATGTTTCACAGATATTGATTTATCTTGTGTTGAGCCAAACAATTATTGCACCCTTTCATCAATTCTCCTCCTTTGCTCTTTCACTTGAATTTCAGCTGCTGCTAGCTGGATTAGGTCAATTCCATCAGGCTTTCCTTTGATTTGCATAATTGGAGAAGTAGTGATGGCAGGAACTAGCACTTTAGATATCTGGATTTTTGTAGATGACTCTCCTTCCCCTTCCCTTTTTCTCTCCCCCTTTTTGTTATCATCAAGGAGAGGGGTCAAGCCTTGTGCCTTTGCCAGCTGCATAAGTAGACTTGTTTGAGATTGTTGGTTGTGAAGAATGCTGGCCACATAATTTTCAATAACTTGGACTCTGTCTTCTAACTTAGCCAGCCTCTTTTCAGTATTTGAATCCTTTTTCAATCTCAACAATAAGTCCCTCATTGTACCATAGGGCATGACTGAATCAAATTTTTCAGAATTGTAGGATTTCAAGTCAGCAATATCCTTCTTGAGTTCATCTACACTCAGATTCTGGCTGACTTGCTGCAACTTCATGAGATGCAGTGAGTCCAGGTGAGCTGTAAGGATTGCCTTGGTACCAGCATGTGAAGTTTTCTGAATGGCCTGTTGGATAGTACTGATTTATTTGACTAAGGAGACATTGAATTGCCCTGGTGTAAACTCCTTTATCAAGGCCCATTCAGGTAAATTTGGAATAGAACTAGGGCTTTCATCTCCCCCTAAGTTCATGCTTCCATCAAGAGAAACAGAGTCATCATCATCAGAATTTACTCCAAATTCCTCAGATGACTCACCAGCTGTAGAAGGCATCTTGTTAATAGCAGCTTTATCCCTTTGAAGAGATTCTGTTGTATGTACTAGATGTAGTGTCTTTTCTGCCTCCTCATTACCCTGAGCAGCCAACAACTGATAGGCTGACACAGGATGAGTAAAAGTGTCAGCATCCAAGGAAATGTTATCAATTACAGCTTTGTAATGTTGCTGAAATTGTCTTTCCTTTTCAGCATCATCCACAATCATTGACTCACTAGCAATGGCTGTATCCACCCTTATATCTGCTGTACCTGCCTTTCTCTCTTTTTCTCTATATTCTTGCACCAGGGGCTCCCCCTGGCTCACACTCCTCACACCCTCACCTTCACCTACTAAGGTGGTACTCCTCTCACTTACTTTTGCCATGCTGGAAGAAATAGCATGCTTATTTGAACTCTCAATCTCTCCTTTTGCCTGGGAGCAACCCAGCCTCTCACTCAAATTGTCACTCCCTTCCCTCAGTCCTAAAAGTGATTGTACAGTAATCATGTCTTCTACACTTGGAATTGTTTCAGTTGACTGTGTAGAGACTATCAACGGATATGGAATAGCCGTTGAAGGTGACACTGATGGTATCAACGGATAACTACTGTTAAGCTTATCCGTTGAAGAACAACCACTTGTCAACGGATGAGTGATATCCGTTGAAGAAGGAAAAGAAGTAGAAATTGAAAGTGATATAACTGTTGAATCTGTGTGGATTGATTTGAGTTTTGGTGACACAGATCCTTCAATTACATCTGAAAGAATTTGCGGGTGATCCAACAAATCATCTAAAAGATGATGATCACCTGTATTTGAGTGGGGCTCCTCCCTGAGTTGTAAAGAGGGAGAATCAGGAATTGATGGGAATAACATATCCACATCCAGAGATGGTGATGAAGTGTGTGGTGATTGATGTGTGTTGATTGTGAGAGAATGGGGCTGTGACTCCACATTTGTTGGAGCCACATCAAACTGAGTTTGAGAAGGCATAGATACAGATGGATATATCTGTGCAGTGTGTGCACCCTGTGTAGAAGATTGGGTTCTAGCCCTCTTTCTTCTAATAAAAGCTTTTGTTGGTGAGTGTTTGGCTTCTGTGTCCCTCCCTCGTTTGTTCTGTGTTCCTGGTTGGGAACTATTTTCAATAGTTACATCCTTTTGGGAGGATGCAGCTAGGGATATGCTAGAGACCTTTTCAACCACCACAGCTTTTTGAGAAACTGTGGCTTGGCTAGCTTGGGAAGCACTTATCTCTCCTTCCTTATCCTGGGGGTTTCTTTGATGTTCACCCCTCCCCTCACCACTCACACCCTATTCACTCCCCTCAGGGTTAAGGGTAGGTGTTACAACTATTGTCTTTTGAGAAACAACAGAGGTGGTTTTCTTTGTCTTTGATTTTGAATGTTTAGTTTTGGTGACCTTGGTAGGAATCTGTTGGGTCATTGTCACAGATTCCATGGGCACACTAGAAGATAAAGAAATAGAGGGGTTGGAAGAAGTAGGAGTTGTAGAAACAATTACCTCACTTACCTGAGGTGCATCCATGATTGGTAAATATACCAATGGTACACTGCTGTTGAGATCCATTCTCAATAAATCTGCAAGAACTCTTTTCTCTTGTGCCCAGCACTTGAGTTTGTTATTCTCATTGGTTATGACCAAACCTTCAACAACATGGTTAGCCAATAACATAAAGAATCTAGCATAATAGATGTTATTAGGTCTATTAGCTTTGTTACCTAATCTAGTACCCAATTCTAGCATAACATAATTGCTAAAGTTAAAATACCTATCAGAAACAAGCATATAGAGCTTATTAACAAGAGATGAAGTTATGGCATCAAAATTACTAATTTTCCCAGAGAAAACCTTGATAAAGGCATCCCCAAGAAAACTCCATTCTTTCCTAAGGCCTTTTCTTTTAATACTCCCTAAACTAGTAGAGTTAAGAGAATAACCTATGGAATCTAACATGCTGGATACATCATTATCAGTGTGTGGTATCATGGCATTGTTTTCAGACAATTTAAAACATGCTAGTAAATCACCACAGTTAACACAGTGATTTTTACCTTTGAGAGTGAAAGAGATGGTCATATCTATGGAGTTGAACTCAGCAGTTGTCCAAATCTCCTCAACTACTTCACAGTAAATCGTTGGGGCTTCCAGCATTGCATAGCTAAGTTACAGTTTTTGATGAAGTCCATCATTTTGTGATAATCTGAGTGGGCTTCATTCTTTGCTACCAAAGCTATGAAATTGTTCTTCTCATAGATGAACCCAGATTGAGACATAATTTTTACTACTGGTGCCATTGTTGTAAGTAGAAATTGCAGAGAATAACTTGAAGGTTTTGCAGAGAGAAAATGGTAAAAGCTTTGAAATTTCAAGAAAGCGTAAAGTAAAAATGAAAAATCAGAAGGTCTTATATACTTTCTCAAATTAAAAAGTATAAATAAAAGATTAAACAATAAATATATGCTAGTGAATTTCAGCCGTTTAAGAATAAACTGTACGTATTCTAAAAACTACCTTTAAAACAAATACATACAGCTGTATGTATGAGTATCAACGGTTAAGAAAATAGAATCAACGGCTGTGAAACACCTGAATTGACTGATGTGACATTTCAACGGATAAAGTAAACTGTCATCCGTTGAAAGGTACTTCAGTTTTATCCGTTGAAGGATAAAAATTCCAGAAATGTATATGTCTTTCAATGGATAATGAACATCCGTTGACAGAATAATTTTGACTTTCAACGGATAGGAAATATCCGTTGATGGAATAATCTTTGTTAAGAAGTTAAATTTGTTCTAGCAACTAATACATTTCAGGCTTCAATTCAAATTGCAATAAGGACATAAATTTTATGAGTAATTAAGCATACCTAGCTCACTTACCAATTTTGTGAATGTTGATTCATCAAGTGGCTTGGTAAATATGTCTGCAATTTGTTGTTCACTTGGAACAAAATGTAGTTCCACTGTACCATTCATGACATGCTCCCTGATGAAGTGGTACTTGATATCAATGTGCTTGGTCCTTGAGTGCTGCACAGGATTCTCTGTTATGGCTATGGCACTTGTGTTGTCACAAAAGATAGGAATTTTGTCAACATGAAGTCCATAATCAAGGAGTTGATTCCTCATCCATAACACTTGAGAGCAGCAACTTCCAGCAGCAATGTATTCAGCCTCAGCTGTAGAAGTAGAGACTGAATTTTGCTTTTTGCTAAACCATGATACAAGCTTGTTTCCCAGGAATTGGCAAGAGCCTGTTGTACTTTTCCTGTCTATTTTGCAACCTGCATAGTCTACATCTGAATAACCAATTAGATCAAAGCCAGATTCTCTAGGATACCAAATACCTAAATTTGGTGTACCCTTGAGATATCTGAAAATCCTCTTGATAGCAATTAAGTGAGACTCCCTAGGATCAGCTTGAAATCTAGCACACAGACATATAGCAAACATTATATCTGGTCTGCTAGCAGTTAAATATAAAAGTGAACCAACCATGCCTCTATAACTTGTAATGTCCACAGACCTTTCAGTCTTATTTAATTCAAGTTTGGTGACAGTGGCCATGGGAGTTTTTACAGATGAACATTCCATTAAGTCAAACTTCTTTAAAAGATCATGAATATATTTAGTTTGACTAATGAAAATTCCATCACTAACTTGTTTAACTTGTAAACCAAGAAAATAGGTTAGTTCTCCCATCAGGCTCATTTCATAATTACTTTGCATTAGCTTAGCAAACTTTTTGCAAAGTTTATTATCTTTAGAACCAAATATTATGTCATCTACATAAATTTGAACAAATATACTAGAGCCATTAACATTCCTAAAGAAGAGAGTTTTATCAACAGTACCTCTAGTGAAGTGATTCTCCAAAAGGAATTTTGATAGGGTTTCATACCAGGCTCTAGGTGCTTGCTTCAGTCCATAGAGTGCTTTCAACAGATAATACACATAGTCTGGAAAATTTGGATCTTCAAACCCTGGAGGTTGACTTACATAGACTTCTTCCTCCAATTTCCCATTTAGAAATGCACTTTTGACATCCATTTGATAGACTTTGAAATTAGCATGAGCTGCATAGGCTAGAAAAATTCTGATGGCTTCAAGTCTTGCAACAGGAGCATATGTTTCATCAAAATCTATTCCCTCTTGTTGAGAATAGCCTTTAGCAACCAATCTGGCTTTATTCCTTATTACAATGCCATTTTCATCCATCTTGTTTCTGAATACCCATTTTGTGTCAATAGGACTCTTGTTCTTTGGTTTGGGTACCAGCTTCCAAACTTTGTTTCTCTCAAATTGGTTCAGCTCTTCCTGCATAGCTAATATCCAATCTGGATCCAATAAAGCTTCTTCCACTTTCTTAGGTTCCTCCTGAGATAGAAAAATACTATACAGACATTCATCTTGAGTAGCTTTTCTTGTTTGCACTTTAGATGATGCATCACCAATGATCAGTTCAAAGGGATGATTCTTGGTCCATTTCCTTTGAGGTGGAAGATGTGCTCTAGATGAGGTAGCCTCAGTATTGTCATGATGTGAGACAGAGTGTTGATTAGTTGAAACTCCCCCTGAGTTATTGGTTCTTTGCAGGGAATTTGGAGTTCTATCAACTGATGATGTAAATCGATTATCCGTTGATGAACTATGATCAACGGATGCTTCATTTTGTACTTCAACGGATGATGCACTATGTCTTTCAACAGATACTGCATTGCCTCTATCAACGGGTGCAGAATTTTGTGCATTATCCAAGGGCATATTTTGAATCCCTTTTGAAGTGTCATCTCCATCAATCTCCTCTTCACTATCATCACAATATATCTCAATGTTGTCAAATTTGAGTCTCTCATTGTGTCCCTCATCTGTTAGTCCATCAATCTTTTTATCATCAAACACAACATGCACAGATTCCATAACAATGTTGGTTCTTAGATTGTAGACCCTATAAGATTTTCCATCTGAGTAACCAATAAATATCCCTTCATCAGCCTTTGCATCAAACTTCCCTTTATGGTCAGATTGATTCCTCAGTATAAAGCATTTACATCCAAAGACATGAAGAAAGTTTAGAGTTGGTTTTCTTCTCTTGAACAACTGATAAGGAGTCATGCCTTTAGCTTGATTGATCAAAGAAATATTCTGAGTGTAGCAGGCACAATTAATAGCTTCAGCCCAGAAATATGTTGGTAACTTTGATTCTTCAAGCATTGTTCTGGCAGCCTCAATCAAAGATCTGTTCTTTCTTTCAACTACCCCATTTTGCTGAGGTGTTCTTGGAGCTGAGAACTCATGCATGATTCCATTTTCTTCACAGTGCCTTATTGACAAATTCTTGAACTCAGTTCCATTGTCACTCCTGATATTCCTAACCTTCAAGTCAGGATGATTATTGACTTGCCTGATGTGATTGATAATGATTTCACTTGCTTCATCCTTTGATCCAAGAAAATAGACCCATGAAAACTTTGAGAAATCATCTACAATCACTAAGCAATATCTTTTTCTTGCAATTGACAATACATTTACTGGTCCAAACAAATCCATATACAGCAGCTGTAATGGTTCATCAATTGTTGTTTCAAGCTTCTTTTTGAATGATGCTTTCCTTTGTTTGCCTTTCTGACAAGCATCACACAAACCATCCCTTGAGAATTCAACTAGAGGAATTCCTCTAACTAAGTCCTTTTTGACTAGATCATTCATTGTTTTGAAATTCAAATGGGATAGCTTCTTGTGCCATAGCCAACTCTCAACTGAACTTGCTTTGCTGAAGAGACAAGTAATAGATTCTGCATCTGTAGAGTTGAAGTCAGCTAAGTACACATTCCCTTTTCTAACTCCAGTTAGAACCACTTTGTTGTCTTTCTTGCTGGTGACAACACAGGCTTCTGAATTGAAGGAAATTGTATTCCCTCTATCACATAGTTGACTGATACTTAGTAAGTTGTGCTTGAGACCATCAACTAATGCAACTTCATCAATGATGACATTCCTTGTTGAAATCAATCCATATCCCATAGTAAACCCTTTGCTGTCATCTCCAAAGGTTATGCTAGGGCCATCTCTCTCCTTAAACTCAGTGAGCAGGGAGAAATCTCATGTCATGTGTCTTGAACAGCCACTGTCCAAGTACCATAGATTTCTTCTTTTTCCCTGCACACCATAAAATCAATCAAGTTGATTTTGGTACCCAAGTTTCCTTGGGTCCATTCCTGTTAGCCTTTCTCCTAGACTTCATTCCTCCTGCATCTTTAGACTTAGGTAACTTTGAGTCAACCTTGATCTTAGATGTAGTTGGTTGAGGTGTAGGGTTAGTCACAGAATCATTTAGCACATTCGGAATTTGATAAGGCATGGATTGTGCAAGCATGTTATTCCATATTGGCATATTGTATGGCATTTGAGGCATACTAAATGCAGCAAGATAAGGATTGTTAAAATATGGCATGTTTGCAAAATGTGCATAAGGATTCTGTTGAGACATAACAGGCATAGCATGCAGAGGTGATGCAGACATATTAGGCATGGAAGAGGGCACAGGTATGGGAGTTTTCTTAATAGATTTGCAATTAGCAGATAGATGATTAACACTACTACAATGCACACAGCTTTTTCTAGGAGCATACTTATCAGGTGTGTAATTGTTATGTTTGTTAACCCCTACCTTCCCATTTCTATTAGATTTCCTTTTAGTTTCCTTTTTATCCTCAACCACTTTGAGCCTATTCTTTAACTGTTCTAAGGTCATGTGTCCTATATTCACCTTACTGAAATCTTTGGATGTGCTTGCTTCTTCTTTGACAAAGTTCTTGGAAGTTGAACCAAACTTTTTGTTGAGTTTCTTTAGATTTTCACTTTTAGAAACATCTGCCTGTTTTAATTGAGGAACCTTCAACGGATGCTCCTTTTCTTCCTTCAATGGATAACTTTCATCATCCGTTGATTCCACATCCGTTGACAGCCCATCAATTAATTCCAGTTTCTTTTTGTTTTTATCCCAGGCAGTCTCACAGAATGATTCAATTCCTTGGACCTTGGAAATTTGAGCACTAACATCCCTAGATGTCTTCCAAGCTTTAATCACCTCTTGCTCTCTCTCTAATTGATTGGAAAGTATTTCTACTTTCTTGACAGATTCAGCTAGTTCATTTTCAACAGATATACAATGTAGCTTAGTTTTCTCTAGGTCAATCAACTTATTTTCTAACACAGCATTTCTATTACTTAAAAACAGATTGTTCTCTTTAATCCTACTATTTTCTTTAGCAAGAGATTTAAGAGACACACGCAAATGATACAATTCAGTAGACATGTCATTAAAAACATCATTGCACTCTTCTTTAGTAAGCTGTGTTAAATCAGTAGTGATTACCTGGTTGCTTGATGAACTAACTTCATTTTCCTCAGAATCAGCCATGAGAGCCAAGTTGACATATTCCACATCTTCATCCTCTTCTTCTCCATCAGCTGCCCAGTCTTTTTCTTGAGTAATGAAAGCCCTCTCCTTTTCCTTGAGCAGATCAAAATATTTCTTTTTGTAATCTACTTGGTCAAATTTCTTCTTTTCAGAAGTTGGCTTTCTGCACTCACTTGCAAAGTGTCCACTTATACCACAATTGAAACACTTGAACTTGGATTTGTCCACCATGTTCGTATGAGGTTTAGTGGCTCTAGTGTTTTTCCTAAATTTCATCTTTGCAAATCTCCTGGACAGAAATGCAAGATGCTCATCAATACCATCAGAGTCATCTTGGCTGGAGTTGTCTTCATTCTCAGCAACTTGCTCCTTACCCTTGCTTGATTCTGATTTGCTTGTGCCATCTTTGGAGTTTGATGTAGATCTCACAGTTTCTTGTCTGCATTCTTTCTCATTTTCAGCTACCAAGGCAACTGAACCTCCTTTCTTTCTTCCCTTCTCCAATACCTCATCCTGTTCCAGCTCTAGTTCATAAGTCTTCAAGATTCCATATAATCTTTCAAGAGTGAAGTCCTTATAATCTTGAGAGTTTCTCAAGGAGACAGTCATGGGTTTCCATTCCTTTGGCAAGGATCTTAAAAATTTAAGATTTGAATCCTTCACCTGGTACACTCTACCATACAGCTTCAGTCCATTCAACAGCTTTTGGAATCTATTGAATGTATCATTTAAAGATTCATTTTCTTCAAAATGAAAATACTCATACTGTTGAATGAGAAGCTGCATTTTGTTTTCTTTTACTTGTTCTGTACCTTCACACAGTAGCTGAACTGTGTCCCAAACCTCTTTGGCAGTTGTGCAATTTATCACATTATCAAACATATCCTTGTCAAGACCATTAAACAAAATGTTCATAGCCTTCTTATCCTTGTGGACTTCTTCTGTGTCTTCCATTGTCCATTCTGCTCTAGGTTTTGGAATGGATTGACCAACAGCAATTGTGGCCGTAGCAACTGTGGCTACTTTGTGGGGAATGTGAGGACCATTCTCAATGTAGTTTACATAACCTTCATCTTGGGAGAGTAGATGAAGGTGCATTTTCACCTTCCAATGGTGATAACTGTCTTTGTCAAGAACTGGGATTATTACTCCAATATCCTTCTTACTCATCTTTGTTAGTTTCCAAGATCTTTAAACTCTTTGTGTGTCAAGAGCTTGCTCTGATACCAATTGTTATTCCTAGTGGACTAACAATGAGATTTACAGAAGGGGGGTTGAATGTAAATCTCAAAACTTTTTCAAGTTTTGAGCAGTTTTAAAGGCTTTGTGTTCAAGATAAACAAGTGTGTGAATTGCTTTACGCTAATACAGACAGATATATATTCAAGCACTAATGTAAAGAACACAACAGACCTTAAAAACTTTTCTGGTGGATTGTTGTTCCACCAGAGATGGTATTTCAGAGAATCTGTGATTCTAAATGTTGATCACAGCTGCATCCTAGTACAAACTAGATAATTTTTCTCTCAAGATTTTTCTAAACAGCACTGGAAAAATTCTTATCTAATTACTAGCTGCTACTTGGTTTATATATCACCAAGTGTACAAGTGAAGACAAAGATAAAAATACAATAATAAAATAAGTTCTCCACTTGTTTCTTCTCCATATCACTCAAGTACTTTGTTGACTATTGCCTCTTTGTACTAGAGTAGAACGGCTGCTTTTTCTGATGTTCCTGAAATTAGGCTTCCACATTTCAGTTATCTCTGTCAACCCATGTGCCTCTATCTGCTGTTACAACTACCACTTATCAACTGCTATTTAACAGAACATCCGTTGAAGCCTTCATCCGTTGATGGATTTATCCGTTGATGTGTTAGCAGTTGAAGCTCTATCCGTTGAAGCTTTAGAGACATCCGTTGAAGCTTTGTTTCTCATCCGTTGAAGGTCTTTAAGAAATCCGTTGATACCACTTCATTTATACAAAATTACAAGGCATGAAATATTTACAATTGGCCTTCCTATTTGCATATCTTCTAGTAGTCAACATGACTTATATTTTCTCTCAACTTCTAAGAATTATAACTTAAATACAGAGACTGAAATGTGCTACAACACTAGACTTATTTCTAAGTAAAGCTGCACCATCAACGGATAGCCAAAGTGGTCTTTTCCGTTGAGGCTACAAATACTAAACTTCTACTTAAGTGTTTTGTTAAACATATCATCAAACTAATACACATATATTCCTAACACATGTTAACATCCTATACATCCAATTTGACATCCTTTTACCACCTATTAATGCCACTTTCATACAAGTTAATTTTGTACCACATTTTGGCTCTAATCAACCATGTAAGTCACTTTTCACCATAATAGAGTCACTTTGCACCCTATAAGAGTCACTTGCCCCATATATTGATGCAATTAACATTTTAACATCATGTATATGCAATTAGACATCTCTAACCACCTCTTGGTACCCCTTTCCAAAAGTCAATTTTGGGCTACATTTTGGCTCTAATCAATCCATGTAAGTGACTTCTCACCATAATAGAGTCACTTTACACCTTATAAGAGTCACTTGCCATGATATATTGGTACAATTAACATGTTAACATCATGTACATGTAATTAGAAATCCTTTTATAACCTCTTAGTGCCACATTCATACAAGCCAATTTTGGTCCACATTTTGGTTCTAATTAACCATGTTAGTCACATTTCACCATATTAGAGTCATTTTGCACCCTATATGAGTCACTTTCCACCATATATTTATACAATTAACATGTTAAAATCATATACATCCGTATTGACATCCTTTTACCACCTCTTAATTCCACTTTCATACAGGTCAATTTTGTTCCACATTTTGGTTCTAATCAACCATGTAAGTCACTTTTCACCATATTAGAGTCACTTTGCACCTTATAAGAGTCACTTTCCACCATATATATAACAATTAACATATTAACATCATATACATCCAATTTCACATCCTTTTACCACCTATTAATGCCACTTTCATACAAGTTAATTTTGTACCACATTTTAGCTCTAATCAACCATGTTAGTCACTTTTCACCATATTAGAGTCACTTTGCACCCTATAAGAGTCACTTGCCACCATATATTGATACAATTAACATGTTAAAATCATGTACAAGCAATTAGACATCCTTTAACCACCTCTTGTTACCCCTTTCCTACAAGTCAATTTTGGGCCACATTTTGGCTCTAATCAATCATGTACGTGACTTCTCACCATATTAGAGTGACTTTGCACCTTATAAGAGTCACTTGCCATCATATATTGGTACAATTAATATGTTAACATCATGTACATGTAATTAGAAATCCTTTTACCACCTCTTAGTGCCACATTCATACAAGTCAATTTTGGTCCACATTTTGGTTCTAATTAACCATGTAAGTCACTTTTCAAAATATTAGAGTCATTTTGCACCCTATATGAGTCACTTTCCTCCATATATTTGTAAAATTAAAATGTTAACATCATATACATCCGATTTGACATCCTATTACCACCTCTTAATTCCACTTTCATACAGGTCAATTTTGTTCCACATTTTGGTTCTAATCCACCATGTAAGTCACTTTTCACCATATTAGAGTCACTTTGCACCTTATAAGAGTCACTTTACACCATTTATACAACAATTAACATTTAAAATCATATACATCCAATTTCACATCCTTTTACCACCTATTAATGCCACTTTCATACAAGTTAATTTTGTACCACATTTTGGCTCTAATCAACCATGTAAGTCACTTTTCACCATATTAGAGTCACTTTGCACCCTATAAGAGTCATATTCCACTATATATTGATACAATTAACATGTTAACATCATGTACATGCAATTAGACATCCTTTAACCACCTCTTGGTGCCCCATTTCCTACAAGTCAATTTTGGGCCACATTTTGGCACTAATCAATCATGTAAGTGACTTCTCACCATATTAGAGTCAATTTGTACCTTATAAGAGTCACTTGCGATCATATATTGGTACAATTAACATGTTAACATCATGTAGACGCAAAATTCTTTTACAACCTCTTAGTGCCACATTCATACAAGTCAATTTCGGTCCACATTTTGGTTCTAATTAACCATGTAAGTCACTTTTCACCATATTTGAGTCATTTTGCACCTTATATGAGTCACTTTCCACCATATATTTGTACAATTAACATGTTAACATCATATACATCCGATTTGACATCCTTTTACCACCTCTTAATTCCACTTTCATATAGGTCAATTTATTTCCACATTTTGGTTCTAATCAACCATGTAAGTCACTTTTCACCATATTAGAGTCACTTTGCACCTTATAAGAGTCACTTTCCACCATATATACAACAATTAACATGTTAACATCATATACATCCAATTTCACATCCTTTTACCACGTATTAATGCCACTTTCATACAAGTTAATTTTGTACCACATTTTGGCTCTAATCAACCATGTAAGTCACTTTTCACCATATTAGAGTCACTTTGCACCCTATAAGAGTCACTTGCCACCATATATTGATACAATTAACATGTTAAAATCATGTACAAGCAATTCGACATCCTTTAACCACCTCTTGTTACCCCTTTCCTACAAGTCAATTTTGGCCCACATTTTGGCACTAATCAATCATGTAAGTGACTTCTCACCATATTAGAGTCACTTTGTACCTTATAAGAGTCACTTGCGATCATATATTGGTACAATTAACATGTTAACATCATGTAGACGCAATTAGAAATTCTTTTACAACCTCTTAGTGCCACATTCATACAAGTCAATTTCGGTCCACATTTTGGTTCTAATTAACCATGTAAGTCACATTTCACCATATTTGAGTCATTTTGCACCCTATATGAGTCACTTTCCACCATATATTTGTACAATTAACATGTTAACATCATATACATCCGATTTGACATCCTTTTACCACGTCTTAATTCCACTTTCATACAGGTCAATTTTGTTCCACATTTTGGTTCTAATCAACCATGTAAGTCACTTTTCACCATATTAGAGTCACTTTGCACCTTATAAGAGTAACTTTCCACCATATATACAACAATTAACATGTTAACATCATATACATCCAATTTCACATCCTTTTACCACCTATTAATGCCACTTTCATACAAGTTAATTTTGTAACACATTTTGGCTCTAATCAACCATGTAAGTCACTTTTCACCATATTAGAGTCACTTTGCACCCTATAAGAGTCACTTGGCACCATATATTGATACAATTAACATGTTAACATCTAGTACAAGCAATTAGACATCCTTTAACCACCTCTTGTTACCCCTTTCCTACAAGTCAATTTTGGGCCACATTTTGGCACTAATCAATCATGTAAGTGACTTCTCACCATATTAGAGTCACTTTGTACCTTATAAGAGTCACTTGCGATCATATATTGGTACAATTAACATGTTAACATCATGTAGATGCAATTAGAAATTCTTTTACAACCTCTTAGTGCCAGATTCATAAAATTCAATTTCGGTCCACATTTTGGTTCTAATTAACCATGTAAGTCACTTTTCACCATATTTGAGTCATTTTGTACCCTATATGAGTCACTTTCCACCATATATTTGTACAATTAACATGTTAACATCATATACATCCGAATTGACATCATTTTACCATCTATTAGTTCCAGTTTCATACCGGTCAATTTTGTTCCACATTTTGGTTCTAATCAACCATGTAAGTCATTTTTCACCATATTAATGTCACTTTGCACCCTATAAGAGTCACTTTACATCATATATACAACAATTAACATGTTAACATCCTATACATGCAATTTGACATCCTTTTACCACCTATTAATGCCACTTTCATACAAGTTAATTTTGTACCACATTTTAGCTCTAATAAACCATGTAAGTCACTTTTCACCATATTAGAATCACTTTGCACCCTATAAGAGTCATTTTCCACTATATATTGATACAATTAACATGTTAACATCATGTACATGCAATTAGACATCCTTTAACCACCTCTTGGTACCCCATTTCCTACAAGTCAATTTTGGGCCACATTTTGGCACTAATCAATCATGTAAGTGACTTCTCACCATATTAGAGTCACTGTGTACCTTATAAAAGTCACTTGCCATCATACATTGGTACAATTAACATGTTTACATCATGTACATGCAATTAGAAATCCTTTTACAACCTCTTAGTGCCACATTCATATAAGTCAATTTTGGTCCACATTTTGGTTTTAATTAACCATGTAAATCACTTTTCACCATATTAGAGTCATTTTGCACCCTATATGAGACACTTTCCACCATATATTTGTACAATTAACATGTTAACATCATATACATCCGAATTGACATCCTTTTACCATCTATTAGTTCCAGTTTCATACCGGTCAATTTTGTTCCACATTTTGGTTCTAATCAACCATGTAAGTCATTTTTCACCATATTAATGTCACTTTGCACCCTATAAGAGTCATTTTACATCATATATACAACAATTAACATGTTAACATCCTATACATCCAATTTGACATCCTTTTACCACCTATTAATGCCACTTTCATACAAGTTAATTTTGTACCACATTTTAGCTCTAATAAACCATGTAAGTCACTTTTCACCATATTAGAGTCACTTTGCACCCTATAAGAGTCACTTGGAACCATATATTGATACAATTAACATGTTAACATCTAGTACAAGCAATTAGACATCCTTTAACCACCTCTTGTTACCCCTTTCCTACAAGTCAATTTTGGGCCACATTTTGGCTCTAATCAATCATGTAAGTGACTTCTTACCATATTAGAGTCACTTTGTACCTTATAAGAGTCACTTGCGATCATATATTGGTACAATTAACATGTTAACATCATGTAGATGCAATTAGAAATTCTTTTACAACCTCTTAGTGCCAGATTCATAAAATTCAATTTCGGTCCACATTTTGGTTCTAATTAACCATGTAAGTCACTTTTCACCATATTTGAGTCATTTTGTACCCTATATGAGTCACTTTCCACCATATATTTGTACAATTAACATGTTAACATCATATACATCCGAATTGACATCATTTTACCATCTATTAGTTCCAGTTTCATACCGGTCAATTTTGTTCCACATTTTGGTTCTAATCAACCATGTAAGTCATTTTTCACCATATTAATGTCACTTTGCACCCTATAAGAGTCACTTTACATCATATATACAACAATTAACATGTTAACATCATATACATGCAATTTGACATCCTTTTACCACCTATTAATGCCACTTTCATACAAGTTAATTTTGTACCACATTTTAGCTCTAATAAACCATGTAAGTCACTTTTCACCATATTAGAGTCACTTTGCACCCTATAAGAGTCATTTTCCACTATATATTGATACAATTAACATGTTAACATCATGTACATGCAATTAGACATCCTTTAACTACCTCTTGGTACCCCATTTCCTACAAGTCAATTTTGGGCCACATTTTGGCTCTAATCAATCATGTAAGTGACTTCTTACCATATTAGAGTCACTTTGTACCTTATAAGAGTCACTTGCGATCATATATTGGTACAATTAACATGTTAACATCATGTAGATGCAATTAGAAATTCTTTTACAACCTCTTAGTGCCAGATTCATAAAATTCAATTTCGGTCCACATTTTGGTTCTAATTAACCATGTAAGTCACTTTTCACCATATTTGAGTCATTTTGTACCCTATATGAGTCACTTTCCACCATATATTTGTACAATTAACATGTTAACATCATATACATCCGAATTGACATCATTTTACCATCTATTAGTTCCAGTTTCATACCGGTCAATTTTGTTCCACATTTTGGTTCTAATCAACCATGTAAGTCATTTTTCACCATATTAATGTCACTTTGCACCCTATAAGAGTCACTTTACATCATATATACAACAATTAACATGTTAACATCCTATACATGCAATTTGACATCCTTTTACCACCTATTAATGCCACTTTCATACAAGTTAATTTTGTACCACATTTTAGCTCTAATAAACCATGTAAGTCACTTTTCACCATATTAGAGTCACTTTGCACCCTATAAGAGTCATTTTCCACTATATATTGATACAATTAACATGTTAACATCATGTACATGCAATTAGACATCCTTTAACTACCTCTTGGTACCCCATTTCCTACAAGTCAATTTTGGGCCACATTTTGGCACTAATCAATCATGTAAGTGACTTCTCACCATATTAGAGTCACTGTGTACCTTATAAAAGTCACTTGCCATCATACATTGGTACAATTAACATGTTTACATCATGTACATGCAATTAGAAATCCTTTTACAACCTCTTAGTGCCACATTCATATAAGTCAATTTTGGTCCATATTTTGGTTTTAATTAACCATGTAAATCACTTTTCACCATATTAAAGTCATTTTGCACCCTATATGAGACACTTTCCACCATATATTTGTACAATTAACATGTTAACATCATATACTTTCGAATTGACATCCTTTTACCATCTATTAGTTCCAGTTTCATACCGGTCAATTTTGTTCCACATTTTGGTTCTAATCAACCATGTAAGTCATTTTTCACCATATTAATGTCACTTTGCACCCTATAAGAGTCATTTTACATCATATATACAACAATTAACATGTTAACATCCTATACATCCAATTTGACATCCTTTTACCACCTATTAATGCCACTTTCATACAAGTTAATTTTGTACCACATTTTAGCTCTAATAAACCATGTAAGTCACTTTTCACCATATTAGAGTCACTTTGCACCCTATAAGAGTCACTTGCCACCATATATTGATACAATTAACATGTTAACATCATGTACAAGCAATTAGACATCCTTTAACCACCTCTTGTTACCCATTTCCTACAAGTCAATTTTGGGCCACATCTTGGCTCTAATCAATCATGTAAGTGACTTCTTACCATATTAGAGTCACTTTGTACCTTATAAGAGTCACTTGCGATCATATATTGGTACAATTAACATGTTAACATCATGTAGATGCAATTAGAAATTCTTTTACAACCTCTTAGTGCCAGATTCATAAAATTCAATTTCGGTCCACATTTTGGTTCTAATTAACCATGTAAGTCACTTTTCACCATATTTGAGTCATTTTGTACCCTATATGAGTCACTTTCCACCATATATTTGTACAATTAACATGTTAACATCATATACATCCGAATTGACATCATTTTACCATCTATTAGTTCCAGTTTCATACCGGTCAATTTTGTTCCACATTTTGGTTCTAATCAACCATGTAAGTCATTTTTCACCATATTAATGTCACTTTGCACCCTATAAGAGTCACTTTACATCATATATACAACAATTAACATGTTAACATCCTATACATGCAATTTGACATCCTTTTACCACCTATTAATGCCACTTTCATACAAGTTAATTTTGTACCACATTTTAGCTCTAATAAACCATGTAAGTCACTTTTCACCATATTAGAGTCACTTTGCACCCTATAAGAGTCATTTTCCACTATATATTGATACAATTAACATGTTAACATCATGTACATGCAATTAGACATCCTTTAACCACCTCTTGGTACCCCATTTCCTACAAGTCAATTTTGGGCCACATTTTGGCACTAATCAATCATGTAAGTGACTTCTCACCATATTAGAGTCACTGTGTACCTTATAAAAGTCACTTGCCATCATACATTGGTACAATTAACATGTTTACATCATGTACATGCAATTAGAAATCCTTTTACAACCTCTTAGTGCCACATTCATATAAGTCAATTTTGGTCCACATTTTGGTTTTAATTAACCATGTAAATCACTTTTCACCATATTAGAGTCATTTTGCACCCTATATGAGACACTTTCCACCATATATTTGTACAATTAACATGTTAACATCATATACATCCGAATTGACATCCTTTTACCATCTATTAGTTCCAGTTTCATACCGGTCAATTTTGTTCCACATTTTGGTTCTAATCAACCATGTAAGTCATTTTTCACCATATTAATGTCACTTTGCACCCTATAAGAGTCATTTTACATCATATATACAACAATTAACATGTTAACATCCTATACATCCAATTTGACAACCTTTTACCACCTATTAATGCCACTTTCATACAAGTTAATTTTGTACCACATTTTAGCTCTAATAAACCATGTAAGTTACTTTTCACCATATTAGAGTCACTTTGCACCCTATAAGAGTCACTTGCCACCATATATTGATACAATTAACATGTTAACATCATGTACAAGCAATTAGACATCCTTTAACCACCTCTTGTTACCCATTTCCTACAAGTCAATTTTGGGCCACATTTTGGCTCTAATCAATCATGTAAGTGACTTCTCACCATATTAGAGTGACTTTGTACCTTATAAGAGTCACTTGCCATCATATATTGGTACAATTAATATGTTAACATCATGTACATGCAATTAGAAATCCTTTTACCACCTCTTAGTGCCACATTCATACAAGTCAATTTTGGTCCACATTTTGGTTCTAATTAACCATGTAAGTCACTTTTCAAAATATTAGTCATTTTGTACCCTATATGAGTCACTTTCCACCATATATTTGTAAATATTAAATGTTAACATCATATACATCCGATTTGACATCCTATTACCACTTCTTAATTCCACTTTCATACAGGTCAATTTTGTTCCACATTTTGGTTCTAATCAACCATGTAAGTCACTTTTCACCATATTAGAGTCACTTTGCAC
The DNA here is from genome assembly GCF_009905375.1 of Apium graveolens. Classification (NCBI taxonomy): domain Eukaryota; kingdom Viridiplantae; phylum Streptophyta; class Magnoliopsida; order Apiales; family Apiaceae; genus Apium; species Apium graveolens. The sequence continues at coordinate 22,156 of NW_027418751.1, forward strand.
CCTATAAGAGTCATATTCCACTATATATTGATACAATGAACATGTTAACATCATGTACATGCAATTAGACATCCTTTAACCACCTCTTGGTGCCCCATTTCCAACAAGTCAATTTTGGGCCACATTTTGGCACTAATCAATCATGTAAGTGACTTCTCACCATATTAGAGTCAATTTGTACCTTATAAGAGTCACTTGCGATCATATATTGGTACAATTAACATGTTAACATCATGTAGACGCAATTAGAAATTCTTTTACAACCTCTTAGTGCCACATTCATACAAGTCAATTTCGGTCCACATTTTGGTTCTAATTAACCATGTAAGTCACTTTTCACCATATTTGAGTCATTTTGCACCTTATATGAGTCACTTTCCACCATATATTTGTACAATTAACATGTTAACATCATATACATCCAATTTGACATCCTTTTACCACCTCTTAATTCCACTTTCATACAGGTCAATTTTGTTCCACATTTTGGTTCTAATCAACCATGTAAGTCACTTTTCACCATATTAGAGTCACTTTGCACATTATAAGAGTCACTTTCCACCATATATACAACAATTAACATGTTAACATCATATACATCCAATTTCACATCGTTTTACCACCTATTAATGTCACTTTTATACAAGTTAATTTTGTACCACATTTTGGCTCTAATCAACCATGTAAGTTACTTTTCACCATATTAGAGTCACTTTGCACCCTATAAGAGTCATTTTCCACTATATATTGATACAATTAACATGTTAACATCATGTACATGCAATTAGACATCCTTTAACCACCTCTTGGTACCCCATTTCCTACAAATCAATTTTGGGCCAGATTTTGGCACTAATCAATCATGTAAGTGACTTCTCACCATATTAGAGTCACTGTGTACCCTTATAAGAGTCACTTGCCATCATACATTGGTACAATTAACATGTTTACATCATGTACATGCAATTAGAAATCCTTTTACAACCTCTTAGTGCCACATTCATACAAGTCAATTTTGGTCCACATTTTGGTTCTAATTAACCATGTAAATCACTTTTCACCATATTAGAGTCATTTTGCACCCTATATGAGACACTTTCCACCATATATTTGTACAATTAACATGTTAACATCATATACATCCGAATTGACATCCTTTTACCATCTATTAGTTCCAGTTTCATACAGGTCAATTTTGTTCCACATTTTGGTTCTAATCAACCATGTAAGTCACTTTTCACCATATTAGAGTCACTTTGCACCCTATAAGAGTCACTTTACATCATATATACAACAATTAACATGTTAACATCCTATACATCCAATTTCCCATCGTTTTACCACCTACTAATGCCACTTTCATACAAGTTAATTTTATACCACATTTTGGCTCTAATCAACCATGTAAGTCATTTTTCACCATATTAGAGTCACTTTACACCCTATAAGAGTCAATTGCCCCATATATTGATGCAATTAACATGTTAACATCATGTATATGCAATTAGACATCTCTGACCACCTCTTGGTACCCCTTTCCAAAAGTCAATTTTGGGCCATATTTTGGCTCTAATCAATCCATGTAAGTGACTTCTCACCATAATAGAGTCACTTTACACCTTATAAGAGTCACGTGCCATGATATATTGGTACAATTAACATGTTAACATCATGTTCATGCAATTAGAAATCCTTTTACAACCTCTTAGTGCCACATTCATACAAGCCAATTTTGGTCCACATTTTGGTTCTAATTAACCATGTTAGTCACATTTCACCATATTAGAGTCATTTTGCACCCTATATGAGTCACTTTCCACCATATATTTATACAATTAACATTTTAACATCATATACATCCGAATTGACATCCTTTTACCACCTCTTAATTCCACTTTCATACAGGTCAATTTTGTTCCACATTTTGGTTCTAATCAACCATGTAAGTCACTTTTCACCATATTAGAGTCACTTTGCACCTTATAAGAGTCACTTTCCACCATATATACAACAATTAACATGTTAACATCATATACATCCAATTTCTCATCCTTTTACCACCTATTAATGCCACTTTCATACAAGTTAATTTTGTACCACATTTTAGCTCTAATAAACCATGTAAGTCACTTTTCACCATATTAGAGTCACTTTGCACCCTATAAGAGTCACTTGCCACCATATATTGATACAATTAACATGTTAACATCATGTACAAGCAATTAGACATCCTTTAACCACCTCTTGTTACCCATTTCCTACAAGTCAATTTTGGGCCACATTTTGGCTCTAATCAATCATGTAAGTGACTTCTCACCATATTAGAGTGACTTTGTACCTTATAAGGGTCACTTGCCATCATATATTGGTACAATTAATATGTTAACATCATGTACATGCAATTAGAAATCCTTTTACCACCTCTTAGTGCCACATTCATACAAGTCAATTTTGGTCCACATTTTGGTTCTAATTAACCATGTAAGTCACTTTTCAAAATATTAGAGTCATTTTGTACCCTATATGAGTCACTTTCCACCATATTTTTGTAAAATTAAAATGTTAACATCATATACATCCGATTTGACATCCTATTACCACCTCTTAATTTCACTTTCATACAGGTCAATTTTGTTCCACATTTTGGTTCTAATCAACCATGTAACTCACTTTTCACCATATTAGAGTCACTTTGCACCTTATAAGAGTCACTTTGCACCATTTATACAACAATTAACATGTAAACATCATATACATCCAATTTCACATCCTTTTACCACCTATTAATGCCACTTTCATACAAGTTAATTTTGTACCACATTTTGGCTCTAATCAACCATGTAAATCACTTTTTACCATATTAGAGTCACTTTGCACCCTATAAGAGTCACTTTCCACCATATATTGATACAATTAACATGTTAACATCATGTACAAGCAATTAGACATCCTTTAACCACCTCTTAGTGCCACATTCATACAAGTCAATTTCGGTCCACATTTTGGTTCTAATTACCCATGTAAGTCACTTTTCACCATATTTGAGTCATTTTGCACCCTATATGAGTCACTTTCCACCATATATTTGTACAATTAACATGTTAACATCATATACATCCGATTTGACATCCTTTTACCACCTCTTAATTCCACTTTCATGCAGTTCAATTTTGTTCCATATTTTGGTTCTAATCAACCATGTAAGTCACGTTTCACCATATTAGATTCACTTTGCACTTTATAAGAGTCACTTTCCACCATATATACAACAATTAACATGTTAACATCATATACATCCAATTTCACATCCTTTTACCATCTATTAATGCCACTTTCATACAAGTTAATTTTGTACCACATTTTGGCTCTAATCAACCGTGTAAGTCACTTTTCACCATATTAGAGTCACTTTGCACCCTATATGAGTCATTTTCCACCATATATTGATACAATTAACATGTTAACATCATGTACATGCAATTAGACATCCTTTACCCACCTCTTGGTACCCCATTTCCTACATGTCAATTTTGGGCCACATTTTGGGAATAATCAATTATGTAAGTGACTTCTCACCATATTAGAGTCACTGTGTGCCTTATAAAAGTCACTTGCCATCATATATTGGTACAATTAACATGTTTACATCATGTACATGCAATTAGAAATTCTTTTACAACCTCTTAGTGCCACATTCATACAAGCCAATTTTGGTCCATATTTTGGTTCTAATTAACCATGTAAGTCACTTTTCACCATATTAGAGTCATTTTACACCCTATATGAGTCGCTTTCCACCATATATTTGTACAATTAACATGTTAACATCATATACATCCGAATTGACATCCTTTTACCATCTATTAGTTCCAGTTTCATACCGGTCAATTTTGTTCCACATTTTGGTCCTAATCAACCATGTAAGTCAGTTTTCACCATATTAGTGTCACTTTGCACCCTATAAGAGTCATTTTACATCATATATACAACAATTAACATGTTAACATCCTATACATCCAATTTGACATCCTTTTACCACCTCTTAATGCGACTTTCATACAAGTTAATTTTGTACCACATTTTGGCTCTAATCAACCATGTAAGTCACTTTTCACCATATTAGAGTCACTTTGCACCCTATAAGAGTCACTTGCCACCATATATTGATACAATTAACATGTTAACATCATGTACAAGAAATTAGACATCCTTTAACCACCTCTTGTTACCCCTTTCCTACAAGTCAATTTTGGGCCACATTTTGGCACTAATCAATCATGTTAGTGACTTCTCACCATATTAGAGTCACTTTGTACCTTATAAGAGTCACTTGCGATCATATATTGGTACAATTAACATGTTAACATCATGTAGACGCAATTAGAAATTCTTTTACAACCTCTTAGTGCCACATTCATACAAGTCAATTTCGGTCCACATTTTGGTTCTAATTAACCATGTAAGTCACTTTTCACCATATTTGAGTCATTTTGCACCCTATATGAGTCACTTTCCACCATATATTTGTACAATTAACATGTTAACATCATATACATCCGATTTGACATCCTTTTACCACCTCTTAATTCCACTTTCATACAGGTCAATTTTGTTCCATATTTTGGTTCTAATCAACCATGTAAGTCACTTTTCACCATATTAGAGTCACTTTGCACCTTATAAGAGTCACTTTCCACCATATATACAACAATTAATATGTTAACATCATATACATCCAATTTCACATCCTTTTACCACCTATTAATGCCACTTTCATACAAGTTAATTTTGTACCACATTTTGGCTCTAATCAACCATGTAAGTCACTTTTCACCATATTAGAATCACTTTTCACCCTATAAGAGTCAGTTTCCACCATATATTGATACAATTAACATGTTAACATCATGTACATGCAATTAGACATCCTTTAACCACATATTGGTACCCCATTTCCAACAAGTCAATTTTGGGCCACATTTTGGCACTAATCAATCATGTAAGTGACTTCTCACCATATTAGAGTCACTGTGTACCTTATAAAAGTCACTTGCCATCATATATTGGTACAATTAACATGTTTACATCATGTATATGCAATTAGAAATTCTTTTACAACCTCTTAGTGCCACATTCATACAAGCCAATTTTGGTCCACATTTTGGTTCTAATTAACCATGTAAGTCACTTTTCACCATATTAGAGTCATTTTGCACCCTATATGAGTCACTTTCCACCATATATTTGTAAAATTAAAATGTTAACATCATATACATCCGATTTGACATCCTATTACCACCTCTTAATTCCACTTTCATACAGGTCAATTTTGTTCTACATTTTGGTTCTAAACAACCATGTAAGTCACTTTTCACCATATTAGAGTCAATTTGCACCTTATAAGAGTCACTTTCCACCATTTATACAACAATTAACATGTTAACATCATATACATCCAATTTCACATCCTTTTACCACCTATTAATGCCACTTTCATACAAGTTAATTTTGTACCACATTTTGGCTCTAATCAACCATGTAAGTCACTTTTCACCATATTAGAGTCACTTTGCACCCTATAAGAGTCACTTGCCACCATATATTGATACAATTAACATGTTAACATCATGTACAAGCAATTAGACATCCTTTAACCACCTCTTGTTACCCCTTTCCTACAAGTCAATTTTGGGCCACATTTTTGAACTAATCAATCATGTAAGTGACTTCTCACCATATTAGAGTCACTTTGTACCTTATAAGAGTCACTTGCGATCATATATTAGTACAATTAACATGTTAACATCATGTAGACGCAATTAGAAATTCTTTTACAACCTCTTAGTGCCACATTCATACAAGTCAATTTCGGTCCACATTTTGGTTCTAATTAACGATGTAAGTCACTTTTCACCATATTTGAGTCATTTTCCACCCTATATGAGTCACTTTCCACCATATATTTGTACAATTAACATGTTAACATCATATACATCCGATTTGACATCCTTTTACCACCTCTTAATTCCACTTTCATACAGGTCAATTTTGTTCCACGTTTTGGTTCTAATCAACCATGTAAGTCACTTTTCACCATATTAGAGTCATTTTGCACTTTATAAGAGTCACTTTCCACCATATATACAACAATTAAGATGTTAACATCATATACATCCAATTTCACATCCTTTTACCACCTATTAATGCCACTTTCATACAAGTTATTTTGTACCACATTTTGGCTCTAATCAACCGTGTAAGTCACTTTTCACCATATTAGAGTTACTTTGCACCCTATAAGAGTCACTTGCCACCATATATTGATACAATTAACATTTTAACATCATATACATGCAATTATACATCCTTTAACCACCTCTTGGTACCCCATTTCCAACAAATCAAATTTGGGCCACATTTTGGCACTAATCAAACATGTAAGTGACTTCTCACCATATTAGAGTCACTTTGTACCTTATAAAAGTCACTTGCCATCATATATTGGTACAATTAACATGTTTACATCATGTATATGCAATTAGAAATTCTTTTACAATCTCTTAGTGCCACATTCATACAAGCCAATTTTGGTCCACATTTTGGTTCTAATTAACCATGTAAGTCACTTTTCACCATATTAGAGTCATTTTGCACCCTATATGAGTCACTTTACACCATATATGTAACGCCCCCAAATCCGGGGTCAAGAGATTTGGTCGTCACGATGAAACCTCAATCCAAAATAAACTGTTAAATTAATAAATAAATGCCAGCGGAAGATATTTATCATAAATGACCCCAAACTAATCCAAGATCTTTTAAGGTTACAGTTCTAGAAACAAGATATCCAAATTCCAAAAATAAATTTTTCACTTTCTTTTACATTTCTTTACAACAATTCTCAATCTCAAAACTTAACCCGCTAGTATAACTTCGAAAAGAAGTATACTAGGCCCAACTATAAAATACACAATTATAATATAATATAATATAAACAACTTTACATAATAAAACTTACACTAGTCCGCAAACCCTGGACCAACCACCTTCGAAAAGCTTCTTCTTTGCTTCCTCGAATTACGCAGCTAAACAGCGAAAGCTAATCCTCACTGGAGGTTAAATTTGAAAACAGGCAAGTATGAGCGAAAGAAATGCTCAGCAAGTTAATTATAACATATATAGGGTCATTTTGATATAAAACCGACATCTGCATCAGCGCAGAACATTTAAAAATCATAATTGCTGAATCATAAAATTATAGTAGTGGAACCCCAGAATTGATTCCTTAATTGTATTCAAAAAACCTTTTTATATTTTCCAGCGACGTGCTTCAGCAATACTTTGAATCATAACGAGAATAAAACTCGTAAAACAGTGTTTACGGAAATATCGTAAACCACAATAACATGAAACAATGATTATGGATTGAATCATAAACTTTACTCAAAACCGAACTCTTGAGATTAATATTTATTTTGTTGTCATATCAAATTAGATATCAATACGAACTTTGATGCTCACAACATTCCATACCGAAGTCAACATCATTCATCTATATTAATACCACCTTTGATATTTAACAACAACGTAAGTATCAGCATAAATCAGAATCTGAATCAAAACTGCACTTTACCATTATTCCAAAATAGAAACAGTTGATAAATCATTCCTTATAAGATTATCAAAAGCAATATAATAATATCGATTGGAACCAAATTATGCACTATGCTGTTCCTGATGATCAGTCATGAAACAACACCGGTATCCCGCAGCCATACCGTTAATATAGGTACTACCCGTATCCCGAAGACATACGTTACCTATAGGGCGCAAGAAAAGGCATAACAAGCCTTGTAAGATATTACACTTCCATATTACACTTCTGTATAATAGCTCACGCTGGACCGGTGCTTCGGTCTCTTACGCAATCAGTAACCATTCAATCTCAAAACCTTTTATTGAAAAAAGGGTCATAATACTCGACACCCGAAATAATTTTATTCCCCCATTCACTTGGGTAGGAATACTTGCAACAAAATCATTTTTATCAAAACCCTAAACATTTGTAAATCTATTCTGAACATAGAATAGCAGAAGAGTACTTGCATAAACAAAATTATTTAATTCAGCGATATTTAAAACATTTATCTATTCCGAACTGAGAATAGGGAAAGCAATATTTGCATAATAAGTTTCAAAATAAATATCACTTGAACAATAAGTGATGATAGGTATACTTGCCTTTGGGTTTTAGCAGTTAGTCACACTCGCAAAGACGCATCTATTCTGACATTCTGCCTCAAAACATCACCGTCTTTATTCAACAAATCATTTGGTCTGCTGCTCATGCAGTGCTGCAACCCAAGATTCCATACTATTCAACTCTACTCTTTCCCATTCCATCTGGTCCTGATCGACTTGAGAGATCCGCATCTATAATTAAAATATAGAACTTTAATCGTCTAAACGATAATCACTCGACGAACTACGCGTCAAAATCCTATCGTTTACCCATACGATAGCCCACACATAAATATAACAGACAATCACAGGACTCTTGATCCACATACACACATAATTCATATAACACGTAATCACATAACTCACGTATCACATAATTCATATAACACACGAGTCGTTACGTTTAAAACTGAAATTGGGTCAAAATACGATTTATCGATCAATAATCGACTTAGAATGACTTGTAAAACAAGTAACCTTTCGAAAAAAAATGATTTGGGTCTCAAAAGTATTTTTATTGAAAGCGGAATATTTTTCTGAGTCTGTACGCGTTCGTTTCGTATTAAACAGACGCACGGTTGATTTTCTACGAATAAAATACGAATAATTCAATTAATAATAGTATTAATTGAATATTTAATACTCTATAGATATTTTTAAAAGCCCAAAATAATTATTAGGAATTATTTGGCTTAATTATAAATAATTATATTTTATTTAACCATTTATAAATAAAATTAATTGATTAAATGAATTAATCAATCAATCAAATCCATAAATAATTAACTAAAATAAATTATAAATAATTAAATCAAATTTAATTTTTTTGAAAATAATAAAAGAAAATAATTTTTGGAATTAAAATAATTCAGTTAACTATTTAAAATAATTAACTAAATTAATTTTTGAATTTAAAAACAATTTTAGGAATTTCAAATGAATTTTGAATTATTTTCTAAAAATAATTCCCAGAAACATGTTTTGGAAAGGGGTCATCTTCTTAGATGGATCAAATATCAGCAAAGCACAAGAACACAGCCGAGAAGCTTGAAGAACTCGCCGGAATTTTCCGGAATCCGGCAAGCTTCAACACCTCTGACGAACCCCCGAATCCCACCAAAACATCACGAAAACTTCTGTTTTTCACACCAAACTCGACCAAAATCATTCATGAAATTGAATGGAAGCAACTACAACATCAAACAATCAAACCCACACAAAAATTGATCAAAACCATCAAGAACAACAAACTTTCCGTCCAAAAATCGATTTACTTCGTTTCTCAACCATAATCGAGGTACTATATATCAAAACGATGCTAGAAACACGTACAATCTAATCATATCATCACAATCAACAACCAATTAACGTATAACCCAAAATATTGAAAAATACAAACTAACAAAACCAAAAACTCGACTATAGCCCTCCGGCAATAGAACAAACACAAAAATGGTATGAATCGACTCTAAATAACATGTTAAAGCTAATCCTAACATCGAAAACAACCAAAAACTCCTGAAAATCAAGAACCCAATTCGTACTAAAATGATGAACTACGTTTTTTGAGCATTACTCCACCTGAGTTGATGATTCTGGTATCAAAATAACGGGCTCGAAGAGAGCTTCGATTCGACTACTAGATCGTCAAAAACGGAGCAACGGATCTCCAGATATCGCAAGATTAAGATCAAGAATGGATTGAAACCTCCAAGAACAAGTTCTTGATTTTTGTTTTTAATAAAAATAAAAAATGAAATAAAAGAATAAATGGGCTATTTATATTTTCTGAAAAATAAATACCCCAAAATCAATTTAGGGTGTTTTTATTCCCTAATTAAAATAATTAAGTACCAAAATTATAATTACGGGTAATAATTTTAAAAACAGTAAAATGTAAAATTCGTATCAAAATTCCCCCAAAATTGCGAATATTTCAAAATTATAGAAATACTGGGTATTTGAAATACGATTGATTTTATAAAAATAAAAACATAAATTTTGTGGGCTTTGACGTCCCGGTGGGGTCCCGGTCCGTTTATTTCCGAAAAATAGAAACGATTTCTAAATTAACAGAAAATCCCGAAAATACTTAAAATACATTCAACACACATAAAACGAATAACGCAAATAAACACGCGTCCAAATTACAGATTGATTCATATAAATGCATCTTAACCACGTAACGAGTATCCTATTGGATCATATCGGATCAAAAAATAGGTTACTTAGCCGCTAAGTAAATATAAAACGATACAATTTAATACCAGAATTGAATAATTATCAACACCGAGCTTTTTATAAAACACCATATACGAAAATAATGTAACAATATCTCGTCTCTCGAGAATACGGGTATTGTTGATGTATCGAAATGTGTATCGTATCGAAAATATTGCGTCGGGCCGCGCACGGGTCAAACCGTAATCCGGATCGAAAAAATTAAAACACGAAAAAGGTCCGGAATTACCAGATTAGGTTAGGAAGGAGTTTTCGGAAGAGTTTCGGGTTGTAAAAACGTAAAAACGGTTGAAGTCAGATGATTCCCGGCTTTATAAAATAATTTTGGTAATTATTCAGAAAATAATTAATAATTCATAAATTAATATAAAATCATCTAACAGTCCAAAAATTACCAGAAAAATATCACAATTATCTATATTTTATTCTGGACATATAATAATTCAAATACTCAAATAATATCACATATAAACACCCAAACATCAATTCCAATTACCAGATAATTCACCAAAATTCACATAAAATTCACATAAATAATTCCAAATAGTTATAATAATAATATTTGAAAATATGGGATATTACAATCTACCCCCTTATAAGGATTCCGTCCTCGGAATGAGCAAAAGAAAGCACTAAGGGTTTTCTAACCAACTTTCTATTTCCAAATAATCTCAATTTTCCATAATCTCAAATAAATCTTGTATTCCTTGTATAATAAAACTTTTACAGGAGCTTCACTATGTACCACTGTTCCGTCTACATCCTTTGATCAATTCCTCAATAGAATCACTTTTTACTGATCGCGAGAAAGAAGAATAGAAAGAAAGATAGAGAGAAGAAAATAAAGATAGATAAAGAGAGAAATAAAGAAACAGATTGACTTCGGTATATGCCACTAATATTTTAATCGCATTGCAGTCCACTGTCGTCCTTCGTAATTTCATCACATCGCCTTACTTTGACTTGAACAGGATACTCAACTTAACTTGATTGGCATACCTTCGAATATTTGGAATGATAAAATCATAGAATTTCAAAAAGAAGAGACTTTGACACCATGACGGAACCAAAATCTGAATTTGAGAAAAAAATATTGTTGAAATAAAAGAATAACTGAGAGATCAATATGATCAAACGAACTTGGTATTGCGTGTCCAAATTAAGACACTACTAAAGGTTGTTAACCTTCATGTATTCACAACACACACAAGTGATGGCGTCCCATCCAACTCCTATCACACAGACAGGTATACCTTGTGTCCCCTATAGTTAGAGTTGTTCATCTCAGTCAAAATAAAAGAATATCAAAAGAATCCAAAATCAAATGAATAAAAGTGGAAAGATTTCAAAGCTGATATTTCTGGAGAAAAATGAAATCCAGAGAACAAAATTCTGGCACCAAATGAGCAAGTGGTGTCACATCACCAAGAAACTATCCACCAAATAAGAAAAGTGGAAGTTAAATTATCATAACTTTGCAGAGCTATCAAAACCTGAAAAATAGGCTTCATGACAGCCTCTGGCACATTTAAAACATAATTATGATTAAAAATGAGTGTTAGGGAATATATCCTCTAACAATTATTTCTTTTGAGAGAGGCCAAAAGAAATTATAGAAAGAGAAGGTATTTCCAAAGTCTTAATATAATCTTCAATTTGAACTCTCCAGTTGAATCGCCATCCGATTCTAGACGCTTCTTCATGTTCCAAAGATATCGATAATCTTCATCGTTGTCGAATCGTAGTAGCCTTGAAAGATTCCACCATAGAAGTTTGGAGCTTCCCGGAGTTCCATCCAGCTCAACACAACCATCTCGAACGAATGCGCCTATCTTAACTTACTCGTTGGCACTATATCCGATAGTCCAACAGAAACTCGATATGAGCTCAAACGTCCTCACATAGCTATACACACTCCTACACACTCCCGTTTCTAGTTTACTAAAACCTCAGCTCTGATACCAACCTGTAACGCCCCCAAATCCGGGGTCAAGAGATTTGGTCGTCACGATGAAAGCTCAATCCAAAATAACCTGTTAAATCAATAAATAAATGCCAGCGGAAGATATTTATCATAAATGACCCCAAACTAATCCAAGATCTTTTAAGGTTACAGTTCTAGAAACAAGATATCCAAATTCCAAAAATAAATTTTTCACTTTCTTTTACATTTCTTTACAACAATTCTCAATCTCAAAACTTAACCCGCTAGTATAACTTCGAAAAGAAGTATACTAGGCCCAACTATAAAATACACAATTATAATATAATATAATATAAACAACTTTACATAATAAAACTTACACTAGTCCGCAAACCCTGGACCAACCACCTTCGAAAAGCTTCTTCTTTGCTTCCTCGAATTACGCAGCTAAACAGCGCAAGCTAATCCTCACTGGAGGTTAAATTTGAAAACAGGCAAGTATGAGCGAAAGAAATGCTCAGCAAGTTAATTATAACATATATAGGGTCGTTTTGATATAAAACCGACATCTGCATCAGCCCAGAACATTTAAAAATCATAATTGCTGAATCATAAAATTATAGTAGTGGAACCCCAGAATTGATTCCTTAATTGTATTCAAAAACCCTTTTTATATTTTCCAGCGACGTGCTTCAGCAATACTTTGAATCATAACGAGAATAAAACTCGTAAAACAGTGTTTACGGAAATATCGTAAACCACAATAACATGAAACAATGATTATGGATTGAATCATAAACTTTACTCAAAACCGAACTCTTGAGATTAATATTTATTTTGTTGTCATATCAAATTAGATATCAATACGAACTTTGATGCTCACAATATTCCATACTGAAGTCAACATCATTCATCTATATTAATACCACCTTTGATATTTAACAACAACGTAAGTATCAGCATAAATCAGAATCTGAATCAAAACCGCACTTTACCATTATTCCAAAACAGAAACAGTTGATAAATCATTCCTTATAAGATTATCAAAAGCAATATAATAATATCGATTGGAACCAAATTATGCACTATGCTGTTCCTGATGATCAGTCATGAAACAATACCAGTATCCCGCAGCCATACCGTTAATATAGGTACTACCCGTATCCCGAAGACATACGGTACCTATAGGGCGCCAGAAAAGGCATAACAAGCCTTGTAAGATATTACACTTCCATATTACACTTCTGTATAATAGCTCACGCTGGACCGGTGCTTCGGCCTCTTACGCAATCAGTAACCATTCAATCTCAAAACCTTTTATTGAAAAGGGGTCATAATACTCGACACCCGAAATAATTTTATTCCCCCATTCACTTGGACAGGAATACTTGCAACAAAATCATTTTTCTCAAAACCCAAAACATTTTTAAATCTATTCTGAACATAGAATAGCAGAAGAGTACTTGCATAAACAAAATTATTTAATTCAGCGATATTTAAAACATTTATCTATTCCGAACTGAGAATAGGGAAAGCAATACTTGCATAATAAGTTTCAAAATAAATATCACTTGAACAATAAGTGATGATAGGGATACTTGCCTTTGGGTTTTAGCAGTTAGTCAGACTCGCAAAGACGCATCTATTCTGACATTCTGCCTCAAAACATCACCGTCTTTATTCAACAAATCATTTGGTCTGCTGCTCATGCAGTGCTGCAACCCAAGATTCCATACTATTCAACTCTACACTTTACCCATTCCATCTGGTCCTGATTGACTTGAGAGATCCGCATCTATAATTAAAATATAGAACTTTAATCGTCTAAACGATAATCACTCGACGAACTACGCGTCAAAATCCTATCGTCTACCCATACGATAGCCCACACATAAATATAACAGACAATCACAGGACTCTTGATCCACATACACACATAATTCATATAACACGTAATCACATAACTCACGTATCACATAATTCATATAACACAGGAGTCGTTACGTTTAAAACTGAAATTGGGTCAAAATACGATTTATCGATCAATAATCGACTTAGAATGACTTGTAAAACAAGTAACCTTTCAAAAAAAATGATTTGGGTCTCAAAAGTATTTTTATTGAAAGCGGAATATTTTTCTGAGTCTGTACGCGTTCGTTTCGTATTAAACAGACGCACGGTTGATTTTCTACGAATAAAATACGAATAATTCAATTAATAATAGTATTAATTGAATATTTAATACTCTATAGATATTTTTAAAAGCCCAAAATAATTATTAGGAATTATTTGGCTTAATTATAAATAATTATATTTTATTTAACCATTTATAAATAAAATTAATTGATTAAATGAATTAATCAATCAATCAAATCCATAAATAATTAACTAAAATAAATTATAAATAATTAAATCAAATTTGAATTTTTTTGAAAATAATAAAAGAAAATAATTTTTGGAATTAAAATAATTCAGTTAACTATTTAAAATAATTAACTAAATTAATTTTTGAATTTAAAAACAATTTTTGGAATTTCAAATGAATTTTGAATTATTTTCTAAAAATAATTCCCAGAAACATGTTTTGGAAAGGGGTCATCTTCTTAGATGGATCAAATATCAGCAAAGCACAAGAACACAGCCGGGAAGCTTGAAGAACTCGCCGGAATTTTCCGGAATCCGGCAAGCTTCAACACCTCCGACGAACCCCCGAATCCCACCAAAACATCACGAAAACTTCTGTTTTTCACACCAAACTCGACCAAAATCATTCCAGAAATTGAATGGAAGCAACACAACATCAAACAATCAAACCCACACAAAAATTGATCAAAACCATCAAGAACAACAAACTTTCCGTCCAAAAATTGATTTACTTCGTTTCTCAACCATAATCGACGTACTATATATCAAAACGATGTTAGAAACACGTACAATCTAATCATATCATCACAATCAACAACCAATTAACGTATAACCCAAAATATTGAAAAATACAAACTAACAAAACCAAAAACTCGACTATAGCCCTCCGGCAATAGAACGAACACAAAAATGGTATGAATTGACTCTAAATAACATGTTAAAGCTAATCCTAACATCAAAAACAACCAAAAACTCCTGAAAATCAAGAACCCAATTCGTACTAAAATGATGAACTACGTTTTTTGAGCATTACTCCACCTGAGTTGATGATTCTGGTATCAAAATAACGGGCTCGAAGAGAGCTTCGATTCGACTACTAGATCGTCAAAAACGGAGCAACGGATCTCCAGATATCGCAAGATTAAGATCAAGAATGGATTGAAACCTCCAAGAACAAGTTCTTGATTTTTGTTTTTAATAAAAATAAAAATGAAATAAAAGAATAAATGGGCTATTTATATTTTCTGAAAAATAAATACCCCAAAATCAATTTAGGGTGTTTTTATTCCCTAATTAAAATAATTAAGTCCCAAAATTATAATTACGGGTAATAATTTTAAAAACAATAAAATGTAAAATTCGTATCAAAATTCCCCAAAAATTGCGAATATTTCAAAATTGTAGAAATACTGGGTATTTGAAATACGATTGATTCATATAAATGCATCTTAACCACGTAACGAGTATCCTATTGGATCATATCGGATCCAAAAATAGGTTACTTAGCCGCTAAGTAAATATAAAACGATACAATTTAATACCAGAATTGAATAATTATCAACAACGAGCTTTTTATAAAACACCATATACGAAAATAATGTAAAAATATCTCGTCTCTCGAGAATACGGGTATTGTTGATGTATCGAAATGCGTATCGTATCGAAAATATTGCGCCGGGCCGCGCACGGGTCAAACCGTAATCCGGATCGAAAAAAATTAAAACACGAAAAAGGTCCGGAATTACCAGATTAGGTTAGGAAGGAGTTTTCGGAAGAGTTTCGGGTTGTAAAAATGTAAAAACGGTTGAAGTCAGATGATTCCCGGCTTTATAAAATAATTTTGGTAATTATTCAGAAAATAATTAATAATTCATAAATTAATATAAAATCATCTAACAGTCCAAAAATTACCAGAAAAATATCATAATTATCTATATTTTATTCTGGACATATAATAATTCAAAAACTCAAATAATATCACATATAAACACCCAAACATCAATTCCAATTACCAGATAATTCACCAAAATTCACATAAAATTCACATAAATAATTCCAAATAGTTATAATAATAATATTTGAAAATATGGGATATTACAATATATTTTTACAATTAACATGTTAACATCATATACATCCGAACTGACATCCTTTTACCATCTATTAGTTCCACTTTCATAAAGGTCAATTTTGTTCCATATTTTGGTTATAATCAACCATGTAAGTCACTTTTCACCATATTAGAGTCACTTTGCACCCTATAAGAGTCACTTTACATCATATATACAACAATTAACATGTTAAAATCCTATGCATCCAATTTGACATCCTTTTACCACCTATTAATGCCACTTTCATACAAGTTAATTTTGTACCACATTTTGGCTCTAATCAACCATGTAAATCACTTTTCACCATATTAGAGTCACTTTGAGCCCTATATGAGTCATTTGCCACCATATATTGATACAATTAACATGTTAACATCATGTACATGTAATTAGACATCCTTTAACCACCTCTTGGTACCCCATTTCCTACATGTCAATTTTGGGCCACATTTTGGCAATAATCAATTATGTAAGTGACTTCTCACCATATTAGAGTCACTGTGTGCCTTATAAAAGTCACTTGCCATCATATATTGGTACAATTAACATGTTTACATCATGTACATGCAATTAGAAATTCTTTTACAACCTCTTAGTGCCACATTCATACTAGCCAATTTTGGTCCACATTTTGGTTCTAATTAACCATGTAAGTCACTTTTCACCATATTTGAGTCATTTTGCACCCTATATGAGTCACTTTCCACCATATATTTGTACAATTAATATGTTAACATCATATACATCCGATTTGACATCCTTTTACCACCTCTTAATTCCACTTTCATACAGGTCAATTTTGTTCCACATTTTGGTTCTAATCAACCATGTAAGTCACTTTTCACCATATTAGAGTCACTTTGCACTTTATAAGAGTCACTTTCCACCATATATACAACATTTAAGATGTTAACATCATATACATCCAATTTCACATCCTTTTACCACCTATTAATGCCATTTTCATACAAGTTAATTTTGTACCACATTTTGGCTCTAATCAACCGTGTAAGTCACTTTTCACCATATTAGAGTTACTTTGCACCCTATAAGAGTCACTTGCCACCATATATTGATACAATTAACATGTTAACATCATATACATGCAATTAGACATCCTTTAACCACCTCTTGGTACCCCATTTCCTAAAAGTCAATTTTGGGCCACATTTTGGCAATAATCAAACATGTAAGTGACTTCTCACCATATTAGAGTCACTGTGTACCTTATAAAAGTCACTTGCCATCATATATTGGTACAATTAACATGTTTGCATCAGGTATATGCAATTAGAAATTCTTTTACAACCTCTTAGTGCCACATTCATACAAGCTAATTTTGGTCCACATTTTGGTTCTAATTAACCATGTAAGTTACTTTTCACCATAATAGAGTCATTTTGCACCCTATATGAGTCACTTTCCACCATATATTTGTACAATTAACATGTTAACATCATATACATCCGAATTGACATCCTTTCACCATCTATTAGTTCCACTTTCATACAGGTCAATTTTGTTCCACATTTTAGTTCTAATCAACCATGTAAGTCACTTTTCACCATATTAGAGTCACTTTGCACCCTATAAGAGTCACTTTACATCATATATACAACAATTAACATGTTAAAATCCTATGCATCCAATTTGACATCCTTTTACCATCTATTAATGCCACTTTCATACAAGTTAATTTTGTACCACATGTTGGCTCTAATCAACCATGTAAGTCACTTTTCACCATATTAGAGTCACTTTGAGCCCTATATGAGTCATTTGCCACTATATATTGATACAATTAACATGTTAACATCATGTACATGCAATTAGACATCCTTTAACCACCTCTTGGTACCCCATTTCCTACATGTCAATTTTGGGCCACATTTTGGCAATAATCAATTATGTAAGTGACTTCTCACCATATTAGAGTCACCGTGTGCCTTATAAAAGTCACTTGCCATCATATATTGGTACAATTAACATGTTTACATCATGTACATGCAATTAGAAATTCTTTTACAACCTCTTAGTGCCACATTCATAAAAGCCAATTTTGGTCCATATTTTGGTTCTAATTAACCATGTAAGTCACTTTTCACCATATTAGAGTCATTTTGCACCCTATATGAGTCGCTTTCCACCATATATTTGTACAATTAACATGTTAACATCATATACATCCGAATTGACATCCTTTTACCATCTATTAGTTCCAGTTTCATACCGGTCAATTTTGTTCGACATTTTGGTTCTAATCAACAATGTAAGTCACTTTTCACCATATTAGTGTCACTATGCACCCCATAAGAGTCATTTTACATCATATATACAACAATTAACATGTTAAAATCCTATACATCCAATTTGACATCCTTTTACCACCTATTAATACCACTTTCATACAAGTTAATTTTGTACCACATTTTGGCTCTAATCAACCATGTAAGTCACTTTTCACCATATTAGAGTCACTTTGCACCCTATAAGAGTCACTTGCCACCATATATTGATACAATTAACATGTTAACATCATGTACAAGCAATTAGGCATCCTTTAACCACCTCTTGTTACCCCTTTCCTACAAGTCAATTTTGGGCCACATTTTGGCACTAATCAATCATGTTAGTGACTTCTCACCATATTAGAGTCACTTTGTACCTTATAAGAGTCACTTGCGATCATATATTGGTACAATTAACATGTTAACATCATGTAGATGCAATTAGAAATTTGTTTACAACCTCTTAGTGCCACATTCATACAAGTCAATTTCGGTCCACATTTTGGTTCTAATTAACCATGTAAGTCAGTTTTCACCATATTTGAGTCATTTTGCACCCTGTATGAGTCACTTTCCACCATATATTTGTACAATTAACATGTTAACATCATATACATCTGATTTGACATCCTTTTACCACTTCTTAATTCCACTTTCATACAAGTCAATTTTGTTCCACATTTTGGTTCTAATCAACCATGTAAGTCACTTTTCACCATATTAGAGTCACTTTCCACCCTATAAGAGTCAGTTTCCACCATATATTGATACAATTAACATGTTAACATCATGTACATGCAATTAGACATCCTTTAACCACCTCTTAATACCCCATTTCCAACAAGTCAATTTTGGGCCACATTTTGGCACTAATCAATCATGTAAGTGACTTCTCACCATATTAGAGTCACTGTGTACCTTATAAAAGTCACTTGCCATCATATATTGGTACAATTAACATATTTACATCATGTATATGCAATTAGAAATTCTTTTACAACCTCTTAGTGCCACATTCATACAAGCCAATTTTGGTCCACATTTTGGTTCTTATTAACCATGTAAGTCACTTTTCACCATATTAGAGTCATTTTGCACCCTATATGAGTCACTTTCCACCATATATTTGTAAAATTAAAATGTTAACATCATATACATCCGATTTGACATCCTATTACCACCTCTTAATTCCACTTTCATACAGGTCAATTTTGTTCCACATTTTGGTTCTAATCAACCATGTAAGTCACTTTTCACCATATTAGAGACACTTTGCACCTTATAAGAGTCACTTTCCACCATTTATACAACAATTAACATGTTAACATCATATACATCCAATTTCACATCCTTTTACCACTTATTAATGCCACTTTCATACAAGTTAATTTTGTACCACATTTTGGCTCTAATCAACCATGTAAGTCACTTTTCACCATATTAGAGTCACTTTGCACCCTATAAGAGTCACTTGCCACCATATATTGATACAATTAACATGTTAACATCATGTACAAGCAATTAGACATCCTTTAACCACCTCTTGTTACCCCTTTCCTACAAGTCAATTTTGGGCCACATTTTTGCACTAATCAATCATGTAAGTGACTTCTCACCATATTAGAGTCACTTGGTACCTTATAAGAATCACTTGTGATCATATATTAGTACAATTAACATGTTAACATCATGTAGACGCAATTAGAAATTCTTTTACGACCTCTTAGTGCCACATTCATACAAGCCAATTTTGGTCCACATTTTGGTTCTTATTAACCATGTAAGTCACTTTTCACCATATTAGAGTCATTTTGCACCCTATATGAGTCACTTTCCACCATATATTTGTAAAATTAAAATGTTAACATCATATACATCCGATTTGACATCCTATTACCACCTCTTAATTCCACTTTCATACAGGTCAATTTTGTTCCACATTTTGGTTCTAATCAACCATGTAAGTCACTTTTCACCATATTAGAGACACTTTGCACCTTATAAGAGTCACTTTCCACCATTTATACAACAATTAACATGTTAACATCATATACATCCAATTTCACATCCTTTTACCACCTATTAATGCCACTTTCATACAAGTTAATTTTGTACCACATTTTGGCTTTAATCAACCATGTAAGTCACTTTTCACCATATTAGCGTCACTTTGCACCCTATAAGAGTCACTTGCCACCATATATTGATACAATTAACATGTTAACATCATGTACAAGCAATTAGACATCCTTTAACCACCTCTTGTTACCCCTTTCCTACAAGTCAATTTTGGGCCACATTTTTGCACTAATCAATCATGTAAGTGACTTCTCACCATATTAGAGTCACTTTGTACCTTATAAGAATCACTTGCGATCATATATTAGTACAATTAACATGTTAACATCATGTAGACGCAATTAGAAATTCTTTTACAACCTCTTAGTGGCACATTCATACAAGTCAATTTCGGTCCACATTTTCGTTCGAATTAACCATGTAAGTCACTTTTCACCATATTTGAGTCATTTTGCACCCTATATGAGTCACTTTCCACCATATATTTGTACAATTAACATGTTAACATCATATACATCCGATTTGACATCCTTTTACCACCTCTTAATTCCACTTTCATACAGGTCAATTTTGTTCCACATTTTGGTTCTAATCAACCATGTAAGTCACTTTTCACCATATTAGAGTCACTTTGCACTTTATAAAAGTCACTTTCCACCATATATACAACAATTAAGATGTTAACATCATATACATCCAATTTCACATCCTTTTACCACCTATTAATGCCACTTTCATACAAGTTAATTTTGTACCACATTTTGGCTCTAATCAACCGTGTAAGTCACTTTTCACCATATTAGAGTTTTTTTGCACCCTATAAGAGTCACTTGCCACCATATATTGATACAATTAACATGTTAACATCATATACATGCAATTAGACATCTTTTAACCACCTCTTGGTACCCCATTTCCTACAAGTCAATTTTGGGCCACATTTTGGCACTAATCAATCATGTAAGTGACTTCTTACCATATTAGAGTCACTGTGTACCTTATAAAAGTCACTTGCCATCATATATTGGTACAATTAACATGTTTACATCATGTATATGCAATTAGAAATTCTTTTATAACCTCTTAGTGCCACATTCATAAAAGCCAATTTTGGTCCACATTTTGGTTCTAATTAACCATGTAAGTCACTTTACACCATATTAGAGTCATTTTGCACCCTATATGAGTCACTTTCCACCATATATTTGTACAATTAACATGTTAACATCATATACATCTGAATTGACATCCTTTTACCATCTATTAGTTCCACTTTCATACAGGTAATTTTGTTCCACATTTTGGTTCTAATCAACCATGTAAGTCACTTTTCACCATATTAGAGTCACTTTGCACCCTATAAGAGTCACTTTACATCATATATACAACAATTAACATGTTAAAATCCTATGCATCCAATTTGACATCCATTTACCACCTATTAATGCCACTTTCATACAAGTTAATTTTGAACCACATTTTGGCTCTAATCAACCATGTAAGTCAGTTTTCACCATATTAGAGTCACTTTGAGCCCTATATGAGTCATTTGCCACCATATATTGATACAATTAACATGTTAACATCATGTACATGCAATTAGACATCCTTTAACCACCTTTTGGTACCCCATTTCCTACATGTCAATTTTGGGCCACATTTTGGCAATAATCAATTATGTAAGTGACTTCTCACCATATTAGAGTCACTGTGTGCCTTATAAAAGTCACTAGCCATCATACATTGGTACAATTAACATGTTTACATCATGTACATGCAATTAGAAATTCTTTTACAACCTCTGAGTGCCACATTCATACAAGCCAATTTTGGTCCACATTTTGGTTCTAATTAACCATGTAAGTCACTTTTCACCATATTAGAGTCATTTTGCACCCTATATGAGTCGCTTTCCTCCATATATTTGTACAATTAACATGTTAACATCATATACATCCGAATTGACATCCCTTTACCATCTATTAGTTCCAGTTTCATACCGGTCAATTTTGTTCCACATTTTGGTTCTAATCAACCATGTAAGTCACTTTTCACCATATTAGTGTCATTTTGCACCCCATAAGAGTCATTTTACATCATATATACAACAATTAACATGTTAAAATCCTATACATCCAATTTGACATCCTTTTACCACCTATTAATGCCACTTTCATACAAGTTAATTTTGTACCACATTTTGGCTCTAATCAACCATGTAAGTCACTTTTCACCATATTAGAGTCACTTTGCACCCTATAAGAGTCACTTGCCACCATATATTGATAAAATTAACATGTTAATATCATGTACAAGCAATTAGACATCCTTTAACCACCTCTTGTTACCCCTTTCCTACAAGTCAATTTTGGGCCACATTTTGGCACTAATCAATCATGTTAGTGACTTCTCACCATATTAGAGTCACTTTGTACCTTATAAGAGTCACTTGCGATCATATATTGGTACAATTAACATGTTAACATCATGTAGACGCAATTAGAAATTCTTTTACAACCTCTTAGTGCCACATTCATACAAGTCAATTTCGGTCCACATATTGGTTCTAATTAACCATGTAAGTCACTTTTCACCATATTTGAGTCATTTTGCACCCTATATGAGTCACTTTCCACCATATATTTGTACAATTAACATGTTAACATCATATACATCCGATTTGACATCCTTTTACCACCTCTTAATTCCACTTTCATACAGGTCAATTTTGTTTCACATTTTGGTTCTAATCAACCATGTAAGTCACTTTTCACCATATTAGAGTCACTTTGCACCTTATAAGAGTCACTTTCCACCATATATACAACAATTAACATGTTAATATCATATACATCCAATTTCACATCCTTTTACCACTTATTAATGCCACTTTCATACAAGTTAATTTTGTACCACATTTTGGCTCTAATCAACCATATAAGTCACTTTTCACCATATTAGAGACACTTTCCACCCTATAAGAGTCAGTTTCCACCATATATTGATACAATTAACATGTTAACATCATGTACATGCAATTAGACATCCTTTAACAACCTCTTGGTACCCCATTTCCAACAAGTCAATTTTGGGCCATATTTTGGCACTAATCAATCATGTAAGTGATTTCTCACCATATTAGAGTCACTGTGTACCTTATAAAAGTCACTTGCCATCATATATTGGTACAACTAACATGTTTACATCATGTATATGCAATTAGAAATTCTTTTACAACCTCTTAGTGCCACATTCATACAAGCCAATTTTGGTCCACATTTTGGTTCTAATTAACCATGTAAGTCACTTTTCACCATATTAGAGTCATTTTGCACCCTATATGAGTCACTTTCCACCATATATTTGTAAAATTAAAATGTTAACATCATATACATCCGATTTGACATCCTATTACCACCTCTTAATTCCACTTTCATACAGGTCAATTTTGTTCCACGTTTTGGTTCTAATCAACCATGTAAGTCACTTTTCACCATATTAGAGTCACTTTGCACCTTATAAGAGTCACTTTCCACCATTTATACAACAATTAACATGTTAACATCATATAAATCCAATTTCACATCCTTTTACCACCTATTAATGCCACTTTCATACAAGTTAATTTTGTACCACATTTTGGCTCTAATCAACCATGTAAGTCACTTTTCACCATATTAGAGTCACTTTGCACCCTATAAGAGTCACTTGCCACCGTATATTGATACAATTAACATGTTAACATCATGTACAAGCAATTAGACATCATTTAACCACCTCTTGTTACCCCTTTCCTACAAGTCAATTTTGGGCCACATTTTTGCACTAATCAATCATGTAAGTGACTTCTCACCATATTAGAGTCACTTTGTACCTTATAAGAGTCACTTGCGATCATATATTAGTACAATTAACATGTTAACATCATGTAGACGCAATTAGAAATTCTTTTACAACCTCTTACTGCCACATTCATACAAGTCAATTTCGGTCCACATTTTGGTTCTAATTAACCATGTAAGTCACTTTTCACCATATTTGAGTCATTTTGCACCCTATATGAGTCACTTTCCACCATATATTTGTACAATTAACATGTTAACATCATATACATCCGATTTGACATCCTTTTACCACCTCTTAATTCCACTTTCATACAGGTCAATTTTGTTCCACATTTTGGTTTTAATCAACCATGTAAGTCACTTTTCACCATATTAGAGTCACTTTGCACTTTATAAGAGTCACTTTCCACCATATATACAACAATTAAGATGTTAACATCATATACATCCAATTTCACATCCTTTTACCACCTATTAATGCCACTTTCATACAAGTTAATTTTGTACCACATTTTGGCTCTAATCAACCGTGTAAGTCACTTTTTACCATATTACAGTTTTTTTGCACCCTATAAGAGTCACTTGCCACCATATATTGGTACAATTAACATGTTAACATCATATACATGCAATTAGACATCCTTTAACCACCTCTTGGTACCCCATTTCCTACAAGTTAATTTTGGGCCATATTTTGGCACTAATCAATCATGTAAGTGACTTCTCACAATATTAGAGTCACTGTGTACCTTATAAAAGTCACTTGCCATCATATATTGGTACAATTAACATGTTTACATCATGTATATCCAATTAGAAATTCTTTTACAACCTCTTAGTGCCATATTCATACAAGCTAATTTTGGTCCACATTTTGGTTCTAATTAACCATGTAAGTCACTTTTCACCATATTAGAGTCATTTTGCACCCTATATTAGTCACTTTCCACCATATATTTGTACAATTAACATGTTAACATCATATACATCCGAATTGACATCCTTTTACCATCTATTAGTTCCACTTTCATACAGGTCAATTTTGTTCCACATATTGGTTCTAATCAACCATGTAAGTCACTTTTCACCATATTAGAGTCACTTTGCACCCTATAAGAGTCACTTTACATCATATATACAACAATTAACATGTTAAAATCCTATGCATCCAATTTGACATCCTTTTACCACCTATTAATGCCACTTTCATACAAGTTAATTTTGTACCACATTTTGGCTCTAATCAACCATGTAAGTCACTTTTCACCATATTAGAGTCACTTTGAGCCCTATATGAGTCATTTGCCACCATATATTGATACAATTAACATGTTAACATCATGTACATACAATTAGACATCCTTTAACCACCTCTTGGTACCTCATTTCCTACATGTCAATTTTGGGCCACATTTTGGCAATAATCAATTATGTAAGTGACTTCTCACCATATTAGAGTCACTGTGTGCCTTATAAAAGTCACTTGCCATCATATATTGGTACAATTAACATGTTTACATCATGTACATGCAATTAGAAATTCTTTTACAACCTCTTAGTGCCACATTCATACAAGCCAATTTTGGTCCACATTTTGGTTCTAATTAACCATGTAAGTAACTTTTCACCATATTAGAGTCATTTTGCACCCTATATGAGTCGCTTTCCCCATATATTTGTACAATTAACATGTTAACATCATATACATTCGAATTGACATCCTTTTACCATCTATTAGTTCCAGTTTCATACCGATCAATTTTGTTCCACATTTTGGTTCTAATCATCCATGTAAGTCACTTTTCACCATATTAATGTCACTTTGCACCCCATAAGAGTCATTTTACATCATATATACAACAATTAACATGTTAAAATCCTATACATCCAATTTGACATCCTTTTACCACCTATTAATGCCACTTTTATACAAGTTAATTTTGTACCATATTTTGGCTCTAATCAACCATGTAAGTCACTTTTCACCATATTAGAGTCACTTTGCACCCTATAAGAGTCACTTTCCACCATATATTGATACAATTAACATGTTAACATCATGTACAAGCAATTAGACATCCGTTAACCACCTCTTGTTACCCCTTTCCTACAAGTCAATTTTGGGCCACATTTTGGCACTAATCAATCATGTTAGTGACTTCTCACCATATTAGCGTCACTTTGTACCTTATAAGAGTCACTTGCGATCATATATTGGTATAATTAACATGTTAACATCATGTAGACGCAATTAGAAATTCTTTTACAAACTCTTAGTGCCACATTCATACAAGTCTATTTCGGTCCACATTTTGGTTCTAATTAACCATGTAAGTCACTTTTCACCATATTAGAGTCATTTTGCACCCTATATGAGTCACTTTCCACCATATATTTGTACAATTAACATGTTAACATCATATACATCCGATTTGACATCCTTTTACCATCTATTAGTTCCAGTTTCATACCGGTCAATTTTGTTCCACATTTTGGTTCTAATCAACCATGTAAGTCACTTTTCACCATATTATAGTCACTTTGCACCCTATAAGAGTCACTTTACATCATATATACAACAATTAACATGTTAAAATCCTATGCATCCAATTTGACATCCTTTTACCACCTATTAATTCCACTTTCATACAGGTCAATTTTGTCCCACATTTTGGTTCTAATCAACCATATAAGTCACTTTTCACCATATTAGAGTCACTTTGCACCCTATAAGAGTCACTTGCCCCATATATTGATGCAATTAACATGTTAACATCATGTATATGCAATTAGACATCTCTAACCACCTCTTGGTACCCCTTTCCAAAAGTCAATTTTGGGCCACATTTTGGCTCTAATCAATCCATGTAAGTGACTTTTCACCATAATAGAGTCACTTTACACCTTATAAGAGTCACTTGCCATGATATATTGGTACAATTAACATGTTAACATCATGTACATGCAATTAGAAATCCTTTTACAACCTCTTAGTGCCACATTCATACAAGCCAATTTTGGTCCATATTTTGGTTCCAATTAACCATGTTAGTCACATTTCACCATATTAGAGTCATTTTGCACCCTATATGAGTCACTTTCCACCATATATTTATACAATTAACATGTTAACATCATATACATCCGAATTGACATCCTTTTACCATCTATTAGTTCCAGTTTCATACCGGTCAATTTTGTTCCACATTTTGGTTCTAATCAACCATGTAAGTCAGTTTTCACCATATTAGTGTCACTTTGCATCCTATAAGAGTCATTTTACATCATATATACAACAATTAACATGTTAACATCCTATACATCCAATTTGACATCCTTTTACCACCTATTAATGCCACTTTCATACAAGTTAATTTTGTACCACATTTTGGCTCTAATCAACCGTGTAAGTCACTTTTCACCATATTAGAGTCACTTTGCACCCTATAAGAGTCACTTGCCACCATATATTGATACAATTAACATGTTAACATGATGTACAAGCAATTAGACATCCTTTAACCA
Source organism: Apium graveolens (assembly GCF_009905375.1). Classification (NCBI taxonomy): domain Eukaryota; kingdom Viridiplantae; phylum Streptophyta; class Magnoliopsida; order Apiales; family Apiaceae; genus Apium; species Apium graveolens. The sequence continues at coordinate 50,555 of NW_027418751.1, forward strand.
CCTCTTGTTACCCCCTTTCCTACTAGTCAATTTTGGGCCATATTTGGGCTCTAATCAATCATGTAAGTGACTTCTCACCATATTAGAGTGACTTTGCACCTTATAAGAGTCACTTGCCATCATATATTGGTACAATTAATATGTTAACATCATGTACATGCAATTAGAAATCCTTTTACCACCTCTTAGTGCCACATTCATACAAGTCAATTTTTGTCCACATTTTGGTTCTAATTAACCATGTAAGTCACTTTTCAAAATATTAGAGTCATTTTGCACCCTATATGAGTCACTTTCCACCATATATTTGTAAAATTAAAATGTTAACATCATATACATCCGATTTGACATCCTCTTACCACCTCTTAATTCCACTTTGATACAGGTCAATTTTGTTCCACATTTTGGTTCTAATCAACCATGTAAGTCACTTTTCACCATATTGGAGTCACTTTACACCTTATAAGAGTCACTTTCCACCATTTATACAACAATTAACATGTTACCATCATATACATCCAATTTCACATCCTTTTACCACCTATTAATGCCACTTTCATACAAGTTAATTTTGTACCACATTTTGGCTCTAATCAACCATGTAAGTCACTTTTCACCATATTAGAGTAACTTTGCACCCTATAAGAGTCACTTGCCACCATATATTGATACAATTAACATGGTAACATCATGTACAAGCAATTAGACATCCTTTAACCACCTCTTGTTACCCCTTTCCTACAAGTCAATTTTGGGCCACATTTTGGCACTAATCAATCATGTAAGTGACTTCTCACCATATTAGAGTCACTTTGTACCTTATAAGTGTCATTTGCGATCATATATTGGTACAATTAACATGTTAACATCATGTAGACGCAATTAGAAATTGTTTTACAACCTCTTAGTGCCACATTCATACAAGTCAATTTCGGTCTACATTTTGGTTCTAATTAACCATGTAAGTCACTTTTCACCATATTTGAGTCATTTTGCACCCTATATGAGTCACTTTCCACCATATATTTGTACAATTAACATGTTAACATCATATACATCCAATTTGACATCCTTTTACCACATCTTAATTCCATTTTCATACAGGTCAATTTTGTTCCACATTTTGGTTCTAATCAACCATGTAAGTCACTTTTCACCATATTAGAGTCACTTCGCACCTTATAAGAGTCACTTTCCACCATATATACAACAATTAACATGTTAACATCATATACATCCAATTTCACATCCTTTTACCACCTATTAATGCCACTTTCATACAAGTTAATTTTGTACCACATTTTGGCTCTAATCAACCGTGTAAGTCACTTTTCACCATATTAGAGTCACTTTGCACCCTATAAGAGTCACTTGCCACCATATATTGATACAATTAACATGTTAACATGATGTACAAGCAATTAGACATCCTTTAACCACCTCTTGTTACCCCCTTTCCTACAAGTCAATTTTGGGCCACATTTTGGCTCTAATCAATCATGTAAGTGACTTCTCACCATATTAGAATGACTTTGCACCTTATAAGAGTCACTTGCCATCATATATTGGTACAATTAATATGTTAACATCATGTACATGCAATTAGAAATCCTTTTACCACCTCTTAGTGCCACATTCATACAAGTCAATTTTTGTCCACATTTTGGTTCTAATTAACAATGTAAGTCACTTTTCAAAATATTAGAGTCATTTTGCACCCTATATGAGTCACTTTCCACCATATATTTGTAAAATTAAAATGTTAACATCATATACATCCGATTTGACATCCTCTTACCACCTCTTAATTCCACTTTGATACAGGTCAATTTTGTTCCACATTTTGGTTCTAATCAACCATGTAAGTCACTTTTCACCATATTGGAGTCACTTTACACCTTATAAGAGTCACTTTCCACCATTTATACAACAATTAACACGTTAACATCATATACATCCAATTTCACATCCTTTTACCACCTATTAATGCCACTTTCATACAAGTTAATTTTGTACCACATTTTGGCTCTAATCAACCATGTAAGCCACTTTTCACCTTATTAGAGTGACTTTGCACCCTATAAGAGTCACTTGCCACCATATATTGATACAATTAACATGTTAACATCATTTACAAGCAATTAGACATCCTTTAACCACCTCTTGTTACCCCTTTCCTACAAGTCAATTTTGGGCGACCTTTTGGCACTAATCAATCATGTAAGTGACTTCTCACCATATTAGAGTCACTTTGTACCTTATAAGAGTCATTTGCGATCATATATTGGTACAATTAACATGTTAACATCATGTAGATTCAATTAGAAATTGTTTTACAACCTCTTAGTGCCACATTCATACAAGTCAATTTCGGTCTACATTTTCGTTCTAATTAACCATGTAAGTCACTTTTCACCATATTTGAGTCATTTTGCACCCTATATGAGTCACTTTGCACCATATATTTGTACAATTAACATGTTAACATCATATACATCCGATTTGACATCCTTTTACCATATCTTAATTCCACTTTCATACAGGTCAATTTTGTTCCACATTTTGTTTCTAATCAACCATGAAAGTCACTTTTCACCATATTAGAGTCACTTTGCACCTTATAAAAGTCACTTTCCACCATATATACAACAATTAACATGTTAACATCATATACATCAAATTTCACATCCTTTTACCACCTATTAATGCCACTTTCATACAAGTTAATTTTGTACCACATTTTGGCTCTAATCAACCGTGTAAGTCACTTTTTACCATATTAGAGTCACTTTGCACCCTATAAGAGTCACTTGCCACCATATATTGATACAATTAACATGTTAACATCATATAAATGCAATTAGACATCCTTTAACCACCTCTTGGTACCCCATTTCCTACAAGTCAATTTTGGGCCACATTTTGGCACTAATCAATCATGTAAGTGACTTCTCACCATATTATAGTCACTGTGTACCTCATAAAAGTCACTTGCCATCATATATTGGTACAATTAACATATTTACATCATGTACATGCAATTAGAAATTCTTTTACAACCTTTTAAAGCCACATTCATACAAGCCAATTTTGGTCCAAATTTTGGTTCTAATTGACCATGTAAGTCACTCTTCACCATATTAGAGTCATTTTGCACCCTATATGAGTCACTTTCCACCATATATTTGTACAATTAACATGTTAACATCATATACATCCAAATTGACATCCTTTTACCATCTATTAGTTCCAGTTTCATACAGGTCAATTTTGTTCCACATTTTGGTTCTAATCAACCATGTAAGTCACTTTTCACCATATTAGAGTCACTTTGCACCCTATAAGAGTCACTTTACATCATATATACAACAATTAACATGTTAACATCCTATACATCCAATTTGACATCTTTTTACCACCTATTAATGCCACTTTCATACAAGTTAATTTTGTACCACATTTTGGCTCTAATCAACCATGTAAGTCACTTTTCACCATATTAGAGTCACTTTGCACTCTATATGAGTCATTTGCCACCATATGTTGATACAATTAACATGTTAACATCATGTACATGCAATTAGACATCCTTTAACCACATCTTGGTACCCCATTTCCTACAAGTCGATTTTGGGCCACATTTTGGCAATAATCAATTATGTAAGTGACTTCTCACCATATTAGAGTCACTGTGTACCTTATAAAAGTCACTTGCCATCATATATTGGTACAATTAACATGTTTACATCATGTAGACGCAATTAGAAATTCTTTTACAACCTCTTAGTGCCACATTCATACAAGTCAATTTCGGTCTACATTTTGGTTCTAATTAACCATGTAAGTCACTTTTCACCATATTTGAGTCATTTTGCACCCTATATGAGTCACTTTCCAACATATATTTGTACAATTAACATGTTAACATCATATATATCCGATTTGACATCCTTTTACCACCTCTTAATTCCACTTTCATACAGGTGAATTTTGTTCCAGATTTTTGTTCTAATCAACCATGTAAGTCACTTTTCACCATAATAGAGTCACTTTGCACCTTATAAGAGTCACTTTCCACCATATATACAACAATTAACATGTTAACATCATATACATCCAATTTCACAACCTTTTACCACCTATTAATGCCACTTTCATACAAGTTAATTTTGTACCACATTTTGCCTCTAATAAACCATGTAAGTCACTTTTCACCATATTAGAGTCACTTTGCACCCTATAAGAGTCACTTGCCACCATATATTGATACAATTAACATGTTAACATCATGTACAAGCAATTAGACATCCTTTAACCACCTCTTGTTACCCCTTTCCTACAAGTCAATTTTGGGCCACATTTTGGCACTAATCAATCATGTAAGTGACTTCTCACCATATTAGAGTCACTTTGTACCTTATAAGAGTCATTTGCGATCATATATTGGTACAATTAACATGTTAACATCATATAGACGCAATTAGAAATTCTTTTACAACCTCTTAGTGCCACATTCATACAAGTCAATTTCGGTCTACATTTTGGTTCTAATTAACCATGTAAGTTACTTTTCACCATATTTGAGTCATTTTGCACCCTATATGAGTCACTTTCCACCATATATTTGTACAATTAACATGTTAACATCATATACATCCAATTTGACATCCTTTTACCACCTCTTAATTCCACTTTCATACAGGTCAATTTTGTTCCACATTTTGGTTCTAATCAACCATGTAAGTCACTTTTCACCATATTAGAGTCACTTTGCACTTTATAAGAGTCACTTTCCACCATATAAACAACAATTAACATGTTAACATCATATACATCCAATTTCACATCCTTTTACCACCTATTAATGCCACTTTCATATAAGTTAATTTTGTACCACATTTTGGCTCTAATCAACCGTGTAAGTCACTTTTCACCATATTAGAGTCACTTTTTACCCTATAAGAGTCACTTTCCACCATATGTTGATAAAATTAACATGTTAACATCATATACATGCAATTAGACATCCTTTAACCACCTCTTGGTACCCCATTTCGAACAAGTCAATTTTGGGCCACATTTTGACACTAATCAATCATGTAAGTGACTTCTCACCATATTAGAGTCACTGTGTACCTTATAAAAGTCACTTGCCATCATATATTGGTACAATTAACATGTTTACATCATGTACATGCAATTAGAAATTCTTTTACAACCTTTTAGTTCCACATTCATACAAGCCAATTTTTGTCCATATTTTGGTTCTAATTAACCATGTAAGTCACTTTTCACCATATTTGAGTCATTTTGCACCCTATATGAGTCACTTTCCACCATATATTTGTACAATTAACATGTTAACATCATATATATCCGATTTGACATCCTTTTACCACCTCTTAATTCCACTTTCATACAGGTGAATTTTGTTCCAGATTTTGGTTCTAATCAACCATGTAAGTCACTTTTCACCATAATAGAGTCACTTTGCACCTTATAAGAGTCACTTTCCACCATATATACAACAATTAACATGTTAACATCATATACATCCAATTTCACATCCTTTTACCACCTATTAATGCCACTTTCATACAAGTTAATTTTGTCCCACATTTTGGCTCTAATCAACCATGTAAGTTACTTTTCACCATATTAGAGTCACTTTGCACCCTATATGTAATAACCCCAATTTTTGAGAAATTTTGAAACCCTTATGAATAGTGTTTTTACTGAACGAGAAAACTTTTCATGCCACGCAATGTAGGGGTTCTGTTATTGATCTTATGGGATATTATTAGTACTCTATGTGGTATATAAGTGTATGTAAAGATCGTCAGAATCCAATTCCGAACACTTTGATTTTTCCCGGAAATCCACAAGATACGGAGAGAATTGAGTATAAGGTAACAGGATAAAAAAGATTTAAATTAAAGGATTATAAGAGAGGATCATAGAAGGAATACAATATATTGAGAAAGGTTAAGGGAACCTAAGTAATAAGATCCCGGGTATGATCCCTCAAACGATAAACGAGAACGAAAGATAAGCGAACCGTAAAACAAATAAGTGACCAAGAGACAAGCTTGTACAAGAAGCCAGGGATTGTGACATCATCAAACCACAAGGTGTGGACAAGTGGGAGCATTATGACATGTGCAAGGTGACACAAGCATGACATGGGAAGGAAGAAGGTGTGGTGGCTTTTTAACCACACAAATTCAAGGGCAACAAGGTAATTAACTAAATCAAACACAAAAACAAGCCAACCAAGCCAAGCAAAATCATTTTCATCAAAATCAAAAAGAAACCAAGGCATGGTTCATCATGCTCTCGGCTTTTTACTATTGCAAATGGGCAAGAATTCAAAAACTCAAGATCCAAGCCTCCTAAATTGGTGAGTTAATTCCCTAATCATCTTCATGCTTAGTTAGGGCTATATCATGAGTTTAAGCCATCAATTCCTTCTCAATCTTCTTCATTTAATCAAAGAAGAAGACAATGAATAGTGTTTTCAAGTTTTTAACTTGAAGTTTTTCTTGTTTTCCTTGAAGATCCAAGCATTCCTAAGACTTCTCAAAGCTTCTTAAGGCTTCCTAGCTCCTCCCACCACTTCAAGGAAGGTATACCATCTCCAAACCCTAGATTCCTATGTATTATAAGATGATTTTGATTAGTAGGGTGATATGGTAGCTTAATGTTGGTGATTTAGAGTTTGGGATTGAATTGGTATTGAAATGGAATGGTAAATGTTGTTGTTTTGATTAAAAGAACTTAAGTATGATTAAAGTTAAGCTTAGGCATAAGTATGAATGATTAAATTGAATTGGTTGGGGTTGTTATGATGTGATGAGGATGGATGTTGGTTGTATGTTGGATTTGAGGTTGATTTGGAATGGGTTTGAATGGTTTAAAATATTGGAAATCGCGTAAACATAGCCGTCGTAACGTCCGATTTTCTTTGGACTGTTTTTGTGCATAGCATTAGGACCCGAGAACCCCCTGCTAGATTATGACCACTGCCATGTTTAGATAGCTCATGTTACGAGCTTCGTTTTGATATGTAGTTCGTTCGATTCCGATGCACGGTTTAGGAGAAACGACCGTTTCAAGTAACGGCGTTTCGCGAACGAAACTTTTCCCCTCGCCTTACTTTGAAACATAGGTTAAAGACCAATAAGGGTTAATTAATGTATGAAACATTTATGGTAAGTGTGTTAGGCAGTTGGTAAGACACTCGCGAAGGAATCGCTTTAAAACTCGTAAAGGTTAAATTATTAAAAATGGTGGAGCCGAGGGTACCCGAGTGACTTAAGCGAATCAGTGAGCGCAAAACAAGCGTTAGAGTCTAAGTTAGTTAAAGTATAGATTTACAAGTGATTTTGGTTTAATTCCAACTTACTTGTTGTTTGTAGGTTACCAGACTCGTCCCGAGCCTTTTATCACCCCAAGTCGCTCAGGCAAGTTTTCTACCCGTTATACTGTTGTTGTGATGTAAATATATGTATATGCATTATCTTGTGATAAGTGCATGATTGTTATTAGCAAATTTTGTGATATATTGGAGCATGCTGATATGGTATATATGCATGTCTGTTTCGTAATCGGGTTATCTATCTGTTGATTTTGATGCTTATAGTTGCATAATACCTATGCTAGAGATAAGCAGTAGTTGCGTATACCCTTAGTATAGGGGACCCAAAGGTGAACATATTTCTAAACCGGGAGTCGATGTTCCCGAGTATAATATATATATTTTTATATATATATGGTTATAGTTTTCCAAACTATTAATCGAATAAGGTTTATTCGATAACTTTATTTATTAATGAATATTATCTTGAATATTCATTCGAGGGCTTATGACTCCTTTTATTTTATTAATTGAATATTATTTGAATATTCATTTGAGGATGTATGACTCCTTTATTTTATTTAATGAATATTATCTTGAATATTCATTCGAGGGCTTATGACTCCTTTTATTTTATTAATTGAATATTATTTGAATATTCATTTGAGGATGTATGACTCCTTTATTTTATTTAATGAATATTATTTATAATATTCATTCGAGGTATTATGACTCCGCTTATTACTGAAATATATTCTTTATTTCATTAGAGAATAAAGTGTTAATAATCAAACTTATTTTCGATTATTCAAATAAAGATAATACTTTCATATAAGTATAACTTTGGTTATTTAATGTTTATTTCAAGTATAAGTTTTAATACTTCTACTTCAATTATTTTTATAAAGATTATTCTTTATGGGAATATTATTTAAATAATAATATTCAGATATTTTCTAATATATGGGGACTGATTTACTTCATTAAATCAGCTTTACTCCAAACACTCTTTAAAGTGTTTTCGAGTCTTCAAAATGATTTTTAAAAGTTAGAGCGGATCCCAAAACTCATTTTTATATTTAAGATCTTCCTTTTAAGGGGATTTAAATACTCGCTCAAAACCTGAGGGATCCGGCTCTATGGTGTATTTTATATTCGCAACAAGGTTGCTGTTTTGATAAATGAATTGATTACTTGCCCAATGTTCGGGAAGTAAGCCCATCTAATTGAGTCGGCATAAGCGACAGGCCGGGGTACGGTCTATCAAAGTGTAAGTGGCTGGGTGGCAGTCCATCAACGCGTAAGAGGCTGGGTGGCGGTCCAGCACAAGGTCCTTATGTGGCCAGGGTGATGACCGGTGGGGGATTCATCCATCTACTAGTAGAAAAGGTTACTTATTGGTATTTTTGCCTGATCAGCAAGATATCTGGTTTATGCCAAAATTCTTTTCCTTTCCAAAATTTATTGGATGTTTCAAACTCTGTTCATACTTTACATAACAGAGGTTCCAGGAAATGTTTAAGAGATATATATATATGTGGATATATATATATATCGGGACTAAATAAAGTATCTCGTAACTTTATTTCATTCAATAATATTTCAAAGATTGAATCTATTCAAATCTTGTCTTGTAGTCTCATCTATGTGATGAACTTTTGAAACTAATTATAACTTGAACGGTGGTAGTTCAAGTAGTATTGGGAAAGATATAAGTATATTGGGGTATTTGGTAACCTCATCTTTTAAACTTATATCTAATTAATAATTGTCTTATGAATGACAAAGATTTTCAGAAAAAAAAATGTTGAGACAAGGTTAGATATATGAGATCACCTTGCAACGATATTTTTTTTATACAGTTATACACTGGGACTTTGTGTATATTATGCATGGAAGAGGACTTCCAATATTTTGAAAAGTATATATGTATATATACTGAATATTTTGCGACTTCATCGCATTAAGATATCAAACTTGGTTCATTTCTTTTGACCAAGACTTTCATGAGTATTATGAGTAGGCTCGTATATTGTAAATCATTATACATATTATTTTGGTGGGCTTGCTGCTCACCCTTGCTTTATTTCTTCATCACACAATAATAGTTAGGAAAGATGGCCAGACTCCAGCAGACCCAGCGCAAGCGCGTGGGAAGCGTCCCGCGTCTTCCCGTTGATGTTGTAGCTGCTATAGCTGCAGAGGTAGATCTATTGTAGATCAGACCATCTACTTTTGAGAATCAATTATGTATAATTATAACTTGTGGCAGATAATGGCAATTAACTGTAAATTTATCAAGAAATCATTTTGGGTTGTAATAACTTTTAAATTGTGGATTCAAAGACTTGTACTTATTTAAATTTCATCTATGAGACTATAACGGGTTGTGGTGTGTGTTAGTGTGGGGTCACAGCATAAGGTTATTATTATTAATTAAGTGAAGTGATATTGTGGAAAGAAAGACCGTGACGACCCGGATCCCCGACCCCGGATATGGGGGTGTTACAGAAATGGTATCAGAGCTAAACGTTATAAACCTCAGAGATGATGGGACGTTAAGATAATAAGTTCACTAAGATAATAAGAACTCTTGCCAAGTTCATAGTCGGACTACCTAACGTAGTACTGACAGTTAAAACCCTTATGGGAACCCTTATAAATGTAGCGATAGAAGCGTAGTTCGTTATCGTATATGGTAGCGGGACTCTGAACCCTGAAGTTGAGGAACATCAACGCGATGATGTTTTATTATTTATTGGGGATCAGATTATGGATCCGATAGAGCGTCCTAACGCGGGACCGGATGATGTTGATATTAAGGATGTAGCGGTTGAGGATGTTGTCCTAGAAGGGATAGTTGTTGAGGAGGATCCCATGGAGGATCCTGACAGGATTGGATAAAGGACCACTGATGAATTGATGACCATGGTTTGGTCGACTACCAGAGGTAGGATTGGCCGGTCACTACCGGAGGTTCATTCAAGTTGTAAAGATAGTAGCCCCTTTAACGCGACTTACTCGTAAGACTGAGAAGTTCGAATGGACAGAGAAATACGAGAACAGCTTTCAAGAACTGAAGCAGAGGTTGGTGATGGCCCTTATGCTGGCATTGCCGGATGGAAAAGGAGATTTTGTGAAGTGTAGTGACGCTTCGCACAAGGGCTTAGGGTGCGTGCTTATGCAGCACGGTAAGGTAATCGCGTACATGTCAAGACAATTAAGGTAATATGAAATTCGATATCCCCGCTCATGAGCTTAGGCTCGTGGCAATAGTTTTACCCTAAGGATTGGAGGCACTACTTGTATGGAGAGAAGTGCGAGAATTACCTAAGCCATAAGTGCTCTAGTACATTTTCACGTAGAAAGAGCTCAACATATGCCAGAGGAGGCAGTTAGAGCTAATCAAGAATAATGATTGGGAGATTCTTTATCATTCGGGGAAAGCCAATATGGTGGCTGATGCCCTTAGTAAAAAGGAGAGACTCAAGATGATAATGTCTTTTGGAGAGTTTATAAGAGATTTTGAGAAAATGGAAATAGAAGTGAAGGTAACCGGAGCCGGTACCGAAAAGCTGTTTGAGATTGTAATACAGCCCGAATTATTGGAAAAGATCATATTGTGCCAGAAAAAGTTATGAATGAAGGCAGGGAGCCAACAATTAGATAAAAGATTAATATCGAGAAAGATGATAAGGGAATAATGAGGTATTCCTATAGAATTTGGGTTCCGAAAGTTCAAGAGCGTAAGGATGAGAACTTAGATGAGAGCCATAGTTTGAGGAATAAGATTTAGAGTAAACCCTGAACGTGATAGTCAGGGAGGTCGCCATCAAGATAGAAGGAACCCATGACATAATGGAGTGGAAAATAAGGATTTTAAATTAAAAGATGACCCCAATTATGGGGAGTAGGATGAAACATTTCATACTAAGGAAACAGAAAGTCGAGTAAGGAAAGGAGACCCGAGACGGTACTCCTATACGGCAATTCATGGACCTGTCTAAAAAGAACTTAGACTATTATCCCCAACCACCACCCTGAGGAGACAGTGCGGTGAGAAATTCTTTCAGGACCTTTAAGTCGCTAAGCTCTCAGAGTTCCATGGAACAAGCTGACCCAGCCGAGGCAAGAGCCTGGCTAAAGGAAATATAGGAATTATTTGAGATTCTAAATGATTGACGAATCACAAAAGACTGTTTTTGTCACTTACCCTCCTAAGAGAGAGACCACCCGCTGGTGAAAGACCAAGAAAGGCACGGAGCCAGAGGTTATGATAAACTGATTAAAGTTCAGCCAATTGTTTTCGGGAAAGTAATTCCCAAGGTTATGGAGAGAGTGTAAAAGCTTTAGAGCCAGAACAAAGGCAGACGAGTATGATGAATTGTGAATTTAAGTTGTAAAAGTGGTCAAGATTCGTTCTAAGGGCACGAATCCAGAATGGCGGGATGTTGAAATCAATGCTTATGTTGTGTTGGTTCATGAAATAATGATAAGAGAAAGGAAAAATAAAAAAAAAATAAAAAATAAAAAAAAAAAGAAATTGAAGTGGAAAGGAATATAACGGCAATAGAGTTTGAGGTATGATAAGGGAGTTGGGTATGAGGAAACCCTAACGACTCGTAGCAATAGAAATAGAAAAGTATGCATTCGTCAGGATGAGGGTGATTCACCATAAGTTAAAATTGATGGTTGAGGGCATAAGAGATACATATAGTTATCCCCTGTAAGTTGGGAGGATTCGAGGAAACCTTGAGATAATTCGAAGGATAAATAATGAGACGCGGATAGACTAAGGGGATAAGGAAGTAAGAAATTAGGAAAAATTGGATGAAGGAAGTGACCTTCAAGAAGGTGAAATGTCAGACCGGTGGCTTGATACCCAGAAAGGGAGACGCCAGGTATGAAAGATATCCCAACATTGAGGTGACTGTTGAGATAAACAACAAAAGTAAATAAGGAATTATTAAGAAGAAGTTCACGTTGAACACGACCAATATCTTCCAGAACATCCTTGTTATCGTTACCAAATTAGGCAAGACAAGCGGATAACCGTTGTTATCTTTTGGAGGCCATATGGATTGACCTCAATTTGAATAAGGATGCTATTATGAAGTTAGGTATAGACTATCGAGGTGGGAATGATGAATATGATAATCTATCAAGGATATATGACTTGATTTATTCGTGGAAGGATGCAGGTACCCTTTTTAAGGTGGAATTAAGGATAGAACATTGGTAACTTAAAATGAATCCTAGGGGACTGCATAAAGGTTGGCATGTCACCCTTAATAGGGACAGTATGAGTTTTGACAGTATGATTGGGAAAGGGTTAAGGTAACAACAACCTTTAAGAATCAGTGGAGAAATTTTACAGAAGTATATAGACAATGGTTCTACTATTAGTAAATGGTATTGTGATATGCCCTGTATCTAGGGAATACAGGAGGAACGATTGAAGGATAACCTTAGAGGTTTTATAACGAAAAAGGTAATATTCAAAATTCGCAAGAATAGAAATGTGGATAAAGGAAATATGACGTAATTATAATGATGCCAAGTGGGGCACGTGTTAAACCACGAGAAAGTATGGATCGAACCAGTAATGGTCGAAATTGTTCAGGGCAATTAGGACTTAAGAAAAAAAAAATGTTCTAAGTATGATTGAGAGTCAGTCTTGACAGTGATTAGCCTATAAAGAATGAGGCAATAACTTATGGAAAAATAGTGATATTTTTTTTTCCCATATGATTTTAAGGAAAACATCTTCACTCAAGCAGTGATCGGAAATAAGGTAGAAAATTTATTTGGAGGTGGTTAAAATGACATTGACTGTAAGGAAATTTTACTATCAGGAAAGGCCAAAGAGGTGGCCGACACTTTAAAGGTAAGTGGATAATTATAGGCGCGTGTGCCAAAAGAATACAGTGATGATGGTTAAAAATGTGAAGGTTGAATTATGGTTTGGAAGATTGACATTCCTTCTGATGACTGTGCAATACCCAACCGTAATAGTAGTTGGTAAAGGTTTAATTCGTGTAATCGCCATGAACGGGCTATCTATCTTAGAAGGTCCTATCTTGAGATAAGCCAGGACCATGTTTCAAAAAGGACTAGATGAACCCTTGAGTTAATTCTTCTATTTAGGGCGTATGATTAAAAATGGTATTAACCTACTATCGTTGCTTTGATTGAAACTCTTCTGCAATTTTATCTGCTTCATGTCATGAAAGTACGTCAGAGTTTGGAGTGTTCTTCATGAATTGTGATTGGCGGTTATGTTAACTCCTTAGGAGAATTTGATACGGCATGTATAGACTCCGTATGGTTAGATATTAAGATTTTATGGAAAAATGAATGACGATAGTAGGTCAGTGGTGGACCATAGTAAGGCAGCAATGATTCTGCGAGTATTGAGCTGATTACAACCGTGAGAGTTGTATTGGAATGGGTGTTGAGATTGAGTACCACTAATCGGGTCGTGGTAGTGTATAAGTTATCATTGATAGACTAATTAAGTAGAGTATCTACCTAGTGAATAATTATTCTTTCTTATCAATAGAGAGTCGTATTATTATACGAGGAAGGTTGCGGTGCAAGCATAGAATTCTAGTAACGATGATGTATAGAATGAGATCCCAGATTCGATTTTCGATGTCGAGGGAGTTTCAAAGGTGATTATGTATAAGCTCGAGGAAGAGTGTGGGTCCATAGAATGATGGACGGGATAGCGAAAATATTTAGGCATGGGAAATACGAGGCTATAATGCTTGATGCTGATATAAATACGTATTTGTTTTGTTCTCCTATGACAAACCTCTATAGTTCAGAGGTAGGTTCCAAGCCAGATATTTTGTGGCAGTATATTTTTTTCATATATACAATTCTCTTCAGTTCATTCTTTTCTCTTCTTTTCATTTCATGTAAGCTGAGAAGAACAACCCTTCCAGAAGGGGAGGTATTGCCGAATGACTATCTATCTGTGTGATAGAAGCCGAGTAGGATACCAGCTATTGTTTAATTGCTTGTCAAGTACTAAAGGCTGGCCACCTTCTGTACTAACTATGCGATATAACAAGTGTTCATGATCATAGTGATCTCTCAACAAATTCCTTTACTTCTATTTGATTGATCAAATTTTGGAAAATAGAAACAACTGAAAAAGGAGTAATAAAGTGGTGGTAGTATGCGGAATGGGAACACATTCGTGATACTAAGGTTGACGTGGTTATTAAAAGGTTATAGAACGCTAACTAGCAAAAGTATAACCAGTATAATATTAGGAACGGAAGGTAGTAGCGATTACGAACTGGAAAAGAATGGGTATTAAGAAGCAGAAGCTCTAATGCTAAAAGCAATAATGAGAGTCTGTGCAATAGACTTGAAAGAATTTGGAATGATCACTTAATTCGGATTGAGTTATCTTACGACAATAGATCATATGTCATTATCGAGATGTCGCCTTATGAGATCCTTGAGGGAAGACAATGTCGATCTCCCTTATGTTAGGATGAAGTTGTAGAGCGCAAGATGCTCGGACCCGCAGTAGTCCAAAGGACCAAGGATATGATAGATCTAATCAGAGGACGGCTGGTAGTAGCCCAAGATGGACATGATAAGTATGTTGATTTGACACGAAAGGATAAAGAGTATGAAATAGGGGACCTAGTAATGTTATAGGTATCCCTTGGAAAGGATTGATGAGGTTCGGAAAGAAAGCAAAGCTAAGTCTACAATTTGTTGGACCCTTGGATATATTAAGACGTTTGGGAAGTTAGCATATGAGCTAGCCCTAACCCCGAACATGTAGCAGGTCGTAACGTGTTTCACGTATCAATGTTAAGGAAGTGTAATTCAGATGCCAGATAAAAAGAGGCATATGAGCGCATAGATATGCAACCCGACGTAACCTATATGGAGCAACCAGGAAGGGTTATAGAGTGAAAAGGAACAAGTGCTTAGGAGAAGGATTATCAAACTAGGCAGAGTTTGGTGGTAGAACCACAATGTGGGAAAATTGACTCGAGAGTTAGAAAGTGTAATGCTAAGAAAGTATCCCCATTTGTTTTCTATCTGATTCCGGGACGGAATCCTTTTAAGGAGGGGAGACTGTAATAACCTCAATTTTTGAGAAATTTTGAAACCCTTATGAATAGTGTTTTTGCTGAACGAGAAAACTTTTCATGCCACGCTATGTAGGGGTTCTGTTATTGATCTTATGGGATATTATTAGTACTCTATGTGGTATATAAGTGTATGTAAAGATCGTCAGAATCCAATTCCGAACACTTTGATTTTTCCCGGAAATCCACAAGATACGGAGAGAATTGAGTATAAGGTAACAGGATAAAAATGATTTAAATTAAAGGATTATAAGAGAGGATCATAGAAGGAATACAATATATTGAGAAAGGTTAAGGGAACCTAAGTAATAAGATCCCGGGTATGATCCCTCAAACGATAAACGAGAACGAAAGATAAGCGAACCGTAAAACAAATAAGTGACCAAGAGACAAGCTTGTACAAGAAGCCAGGGATTGTGACATCATCAAACCACAAGGTGTGGACAAGTGGGAGCATTATGACATGTGCAAGGTGACACAAGCATGACATGGGAAGGAAGAAGGTGTGGTGGCTTTTTAACCACACAAATTCAAGGGCAACAAGGTAATTAACTAAATCAAACACAAAAACAAGCCAACCAAGCCAAGCAAAATCATTTTCATCAAAATCAAAAAGAAACCAAGGCATGGTTCATCATGCTCTCGGCTTTTTACTATTGCAAATGGGCAAGAATTCAAAAACTCAAGATCCAAGCCTCCTAAATTGGTGAGTTAATTCCCTAATCATCTTCATGCTTAGTTAGGGCTATATCATGAGTTTAAGCCATCAATTCCTTCTCAATCTTCTTCATTTAATCAAAGAAGAAGATAATGAATAGTGTTTTCAAGTTTTTAACTTGAAGTTTTTCTTGTTTTCCTTGAAGATCCAAGCATTCCTAAGACTTCTCAAAGCTTCTTAAGGCTTCCTAGCTCCTCCCACCACTTCAAGGAAGGTATACCATCTCCAAACCCTAGATTCCTATGTATTATAAGATGATTTTGATTAGTAGGGTGATATGGTAGCTTAATGTTGGTGATTTAGAGTTTGGGATTGAATTGGTATTGAAATGGAATGGTAAATGTTGTTGTTTTGATTAAAAGAACTTAAGTATGATTAAAGTTAAGCTTAGGCATAAGTATGAATGATTAAATTGAATTGGTTGGGGTTGTTATGATGTGATGAGGATGGATGTTGGTTGTATGTTGGATTTGAGGTTGATTTGGAATGGGTTTGAATGGTTTAAAATATTGGAAATCGCGTAAACATAGCTGTCGTAACGTCCGATTTTCTTTGGACTGTTTTTGTGCATAGCATTAGGACCCGAGAACCCCCTGCTAGATTATTACCACTGCCATGTTTAGATAGCTCATGTTACGAGCTTCGTTTTGATATGTAGTTCGTTCGATTCCGATGCACGGTTTAGGAGAAACGACCGTTTCAAGTAACGGCATTTCGCGAACGAAACTTTTCCCCTCGCCTTACTTTGAAACATAGGTTAAAGACCAATAAGGGTTAATTAATGTATGAAACATTTATGGTAAGTGTGTTAGGCAGTTGGTAAGACACTCGCGAAGGAATCGCTTTAAAACTCGTAAAGGTTAAATTATTAAAAATGGTGGAGCCGAGGGTACCCGAGTGACTTAAGCGAATCAGTGAGCGCAAAACAAGCGTTAGAGTCTAAGTTAGTTAAAGTATAGATTTACAAGTGATTTTGGTTTAATTCCAACTTACTTGTTGTTTATAGGTTACCAGACTCGTCCCGAGCCTTTTATCACCCCAAGTCGCTCAGGCAAGTTTTCTACCCGTTATACTGTTGTTGTGATGTAAATATATGTATATGCATTATCTTGTGATAAGTGCATGATTGTTATTAGCAAATTTTGCGATATATTGGAGCATGCTGATATGGTATATATGCATGTCTGTTTCGTAATCTGGTTATCTATCTGTTGATTTTGATGCTTATAGTTGCATAATACCTATGCTAGAGATAAGCAGTAGTTGCGTATACCCTTAGTATAGGGGACCCAAAGGTGAACATATTTCTAAACCGGGAGTCGATGTTCCCGAGTATAATATATATATTTTTATATATATATGGTTATAGTTTTCCAAACTATTAATCGAATAAGATTTATTCGATAACTTTATTTATTAATGAATATTATCTTGAATATTCATTCGAGGGCTTATGACTCCTTTTATTTTATTAATTGAATATTATTTGAATATTCATTTGAGGATGTATGACTCCTTTATTTTATTTAATGAATATTATCTTGAATATTCATTCGAGGGCTTATGACTCCTTTTATTTTATTAATTGAATATTATTTGAATATTCATTTGAGGATGTATGACTCCTTTATTTTATTTAATGAATATTATTTATAATATTCATTCGAGGTATTATGACTCCGCTTATTACTGAAATATATTCTTTATTTCATTAGAGAATAAAGTGTTAATAATCAAACTTATTTTCGATTATTCAAATAAAGATAATACTTTCATATAAGTATATCTTTGGTTATTTAATGTTTATTTCAAGTATAAGTTTTAATACTTCTACTTCAATTATTTTTATAAAGATTATTCTTTATGGGAATATTATTTAAATAATAATATTCAGATATTTTCTAATATATGGGGACTGATTTACTTCATTAAATCAGCTTTACTCCAAACACTCTTTAAAGTGTTTTCGAGTCTTCAAAATGATTTTTAAAAGTTAGAGCGGATCCCAAAACTCATTTTTATATTTAAGATCTTCCTTTTAAGGGGATTTAAATACTCGCTCAAAACCTGAGGGATCCGGCTCTATGGTGTATTTTATATTCGCAACAAGGTTGCTGTTTTGATAAATGAATTGATTACTTGCCCAATGTTCGGGAAGTAAGCCCATCTAATTGAGTCGGCATAAGCGACAGACCGGGGTACGGTCTATCAAAGTGTAAGTGGCTGGGTGGCAGTCCATCAACGCGTAAGAGGCTGGGTTGAGGTCCAGCACAAGGTCCTTATGTGCCCAGGGTGATGACCGGTGGGGGATTCATCCATCTACTAGTAGAAAAGGTTACTTATTGGTATCTTTGCCTGATCAGCAAGATATCTGGTTTATGCCAAAATTCTTTTCCTTTCCAAAATTCATTGGATGTTTCAAACTCTGTTCATACTTTACATAACAGAGGTTCCAGGAAATGTTTAAGAGATATATATATATATATATATGTGGATATATATATATATATATCGGGACTAAATAAAGTATCTCGTAACTTTATTTCATTCAATAATATTTCAAAGATTGAATCTATTCAAATCTTGTCTTGTAGTCTCATCTATGTGATGAACTTTTGAAACTGATTATAACTTGAACGGTGGTAGTTCAAGTAGTATTGGGAAAGATATAAGTATATTGGGGTATTTGGTAACCTCATCTTTTAAACTTATATCTAATTAATAATTGTCTTATGAATGACAAAGATTTTCAGAAAAAAAATGTTGAGACAAGGTTAGATATATGAGATCACCTTGCAACGATATTTTTTTTATACAGTTATACACTGGGACTTTGTGTATATTATGCATGGAAGAGGACTTCCAATATTTTGAAAAGTATATATGTATATATACTGAATATTTTGCGACTTCATCGCATTAAGATATCAAACTTGGTTCATTTCTTTTGACCAAGACTTTCATGAGTATTATGAGTAGGCTCATATATTGTAAATCATTATACATATTATTTTGGTGGGCTTGCTGCTCACCCTTGCTTTATTTCTTCATCACACAACAATAGTTAGGAAAGATGGCCAGACTCCAGCAGACCCAGCGCAAGCGCGTGGGAAGCGTCCCGCGTCTTCCTGTTGATGTTGTAGCTGCTATAGCTGCAGAGGTAGATCTATTGTAGATCAGACCATCTACTTTTGAGAATCAATTATGTATAATTATAACTTGTGGCAGATAATGGCAATTAACTGTAAATTTATCAAGAAATCATTTTGGGTTGTAATAACTTTTAAATTGTGGATTCAAAGACTTGTACTTATTTAAATTTCATCTCTGAGACTATGACGGGTTGTGGTGTGTGTTAGTGTGGGGTCACAGTATAAGGTTATTATTATTAATTAAGTGAAGTGATATTGTGGAAAGAAAGACCGTGACGACCCGGATCCCCGACCCCGGATCTGGGGGTGTTACACTATAAGAGTCACTTGCCACCATATATTGATATAATTAACATGTTAACATCATGTACAAGCAATTAGACATCCTTTAACCACCTCTTGTTACCCCTTTCCTACAAGTCAATTTTGGGCCACATTTTGGCACTAATCAATCATGTAAGTGACTTTTCACCATATTAGAGTCACTTTCTACCTTATAAGAGTCATTTGCGATCATATATTGGTACAATTAACATGTTAACATCATATAGATGCAATTAGAAATTCTTTTACAACCTCTTAGTGCCACATTCATACAAGTCAATTTCGGTCTACATTTTAGTTCTAATTAACCATGTAAGTCACTTTTCACCATATTTGAGTCATTTCGCACCCTATATGAGTCACTTTCCACCATATATTTGTACAATTAACATGTTAACATCATATACATCCGATTTGACATCCTTTTACCACCTCTTAATTCCACTTTCATACAGGTCAATTTTGTTCCATATTTTGGTTCTAATCAACCATGTAAGTCACTTTTCACCATATTAGAATCACTTTGCACCTTATAAGAGTCACTTTCCACCATATATACAACAATTAACATGTTAACATCATATACATCCAATTTCACATCCTTTTACCACCTATTAATGCCACTTTCATACACGTTAATTTTGTACCACATTTTGGCTCTAATCAACCGTGTAAGTCACTTTTCACCATATTAGAGTCACTTTGCACCCTATAAGAGTCACTTTCCACCATACATTGATACAATTAACATGTTAACATCATATACATGCAATTAGACATCCTTTAACCACCTCTTGGTACCCCATTTCCTACAAGTCAATTTCGGTCTACATTTTAGTTCTAATTAACCATGTAAGTCACTTTTCACCATATTTGAGTCATTTTGCACCCTATATGAGTCACTTTCCACCATATATTTGTACAATTAACATGTTAACATCATATACATCCGATTTGACATCCTTTTACCACCTCTTAATTCCACTTTCATACAGGTCAATTTTGTTCCATATTTTGGTTCTAATCAACCATGTAAGTCACTTTTCACCATATTAGAGTCACTTTGCACCTTATAAGAGTCACTTTCCACCATATATACAACAATTAACATGTTAATATCATATACATCCAATTTCACATCCTTTTACCACCTATTAATGCCACTTTCATACAAGTTAATTTTATACCACATTTTGGCTCTAATCAACCATGTAAATCACTTTTCACCATATTAGAGTCATTTTGCACCCTATATGAGTCCCTTTCCACCATATATGTGTACAATTACCATGTTAACATCATATACATCTGAATTGACATCCTTTTACCTTCTATTAGTTCCACTTTCATACAGGTCAATTTTGTTCCACATTTTGGTTCTAATCAACCATGTAAGTCACTTTTCACCATATTAGAGTCACTTTGCACCCTATAAGAGTCACTTTACATCATATATACAACAATTAACATGTTAACATCCTATACATCCAATTTGACATCCTTTTACCACCTATTAATGCCACTTTCATACAAGTTAATTTTGTACCACATTTTGGCTGTAATCAACCCTATAAGTCACTTTTCACCATATTAGAGTCACTTTGCACCCTATATGAGTCATTTGCCACCATATGTTGATACAATTAACATGTTAACATCATGTACATGCAATTAGACATCCTTTAACCACCTCTTGGTACCCCATTTCCTACAAGTCAATTTTGGGCCACATTTTGGCAATAATCAATTATGTAAGTGACTTCTCACCATATTAGAGTCACTGTGTACCTTATAAAAGTCACTTGCCATCATATATTGGTACAATTAACATGTTTACATCATGTACATGCAATTAGAAATTCTTTTACAACTTCTTAGTGCCACATTCATACAAGCCAATTTTGGTCCATATTTTGGTTCTAATTAACCATGTAAGTCACTTTTCACCATATTAGAGTCATTTTGCACCCTATATGAGTCACTTTCCACCATATATTTGTACAATTAACATGTTAACATCATATACATCCGAATTGACATCCTTTTACCATCTATTAGTTCCAGTTTCATACCGGTCAATTTTGTTCCACATTTTGGTTCTAATCAACCATGTAAGTCACTTTTCACCATATTAGTGTCACTTTGCACCCTATAAGAGTCATTTTACATCATATATACAACAATTAACATGTTAACATCCTATACATCCAATTTGACATCCTTTTACCACCTATTAATGCCACTTTCATACAAGTTAATTTTGTACCACATTTTGGCTCTAATCAACCGTGTAAGTCACTTTTCACCATATTAGAGTCACTTTGCACCCTATAAGAGTCACTTGCCACCATATATTGATACAATTAACATGTTAACATGATGTACAAGCAATTAGACATCCTTTAACCACCTCTTGTTATCCCCTTTCCTACAAGTCAATTTTGGGCCACATTTTGGCTCTAATCAATCATGTAAGTGACTTCTCACCATATTAGAGTGACTTTGCACCTTATAAGAGTCACTTTCCATCATATATTGGTACAATTAATATGTTAACATCATGTACATGCAATTAGAAATCCTTTTACCACCTCTTAGTGCCACATTCATACAAGTCAATTTTTGTCCACATTTTGGTTCTAATTAACCATGTAAGTCACTTTTCAAAATATTAGAGTCATTTTACACCCTATATGAGTCACTTTCCACCATATATTTGTAAAATTAAAATGTTAACATCATATACATCCGATTTGACATCCTCTTACCACCTTTTAATTCCACTTTGATACAGGTCAATTTTGTTCCACATTTTGGTTCTAATCAACCATGTAAGTCACTTTTCACCATATTGGAGTCACTTTACACCTTATAAGAGTCACTTTCCACCATTTATACAACAATTAACATGTTAACATCATATACATCTAATTTTACATCCTTTTACCACCTATTAATGCCACTTTCATACAAGTTAATTTTGTACCACATTTTGGCTCTAATCAACCATGTAAGTCACTTTTCACCATATTAGAGTCACTTTGCACCCTATAAGAGTCACTTGCCACCATATATTCATACAATTAACATGTTAACATCATGTACAAGCAATTAGACATCCTTTAACCACCTCTTGTTACCCCTTTCCTACAAGTCAATTTTGGGCCACATTTTGGCACTAATCAATCATGTAAGTGACTTCTCACCATATTAGAGTCACTTTTTACCTTATAAGAGTCATTTGCGATCATATATTGGTACAATTAATATGTTAACATCATGTAGACACAATTAGAAATTCTTTTACAACCTCTTAGTGCCACATTCATACAAGTCAATTTCGGTCTACATTTTGGTTTTAATTAACCATGTAAGTCACTTTTTACCATATTTGAGTCATTTTGCACCCTATATGAGTCACTTTTCGCCATATATTTGTACAATTAACATGTTAACATCATATACATCCGATTTGACATCCTTTTACCACCTCTTAATTCCACTTTTATACAGGTCAATTTTGTTCCACATTTTGGTTCTAATCAACCATGTAAGTCACTTTTCACCATATTAGAGTCACTTTGCACCTTATAAGAGTCACTTTCCACCATATATACCACAATTAACATGTTAACATCATATACATCCAATTTCACATCTTTTACCACCTATTAATGCCACTTTCATACAAGTTAATTTTGTACCACATTTTGGCTCTAATCAACCATGTAAGTCACTTTTCACCATATTAGAGTCACTTTTCACCCTATAAGAGTCACTTGCCACCATATTATGATACAATTAACATGTTAACATCATATACATGCAACTAGACATCCTTTAACCACCTCTTGGTACCCCATTTCCTACAAGTCAATTTTAGGCCACATTTTGGCACTAATCAATCATGTAAGTGACTTCTCACCATATTAGAGTCACTGTGTACCTTATAAAAGTCACTTGTCATCATATATTGGTACAATTAACATGTTTACATCATGTACATGCAATTAGAAATTCTTTTACAACCTTTTAGTGCTACATTCATACAAGCCAATTTTGGTCCACATTTTGGTTCTAATTAACCATGTAAGTCACTTTTCACCATATTAGAGTCATTTTGCACCCTATATGAGTCACTTTCCACCATATATTTGTACAATTAACATGTTAACATCATATACATCCGAATTGACATCCTTTTACCAGCTATTAGTTCCACTTTCATACAGGTCAATTTTGTTCCACATTTTGGTTCTAATCAACCATATAAGTCACTTTTCACCATATTAGAGTCACTTTGCACCCTATAAGAGTCACTTTACATCATATATACAACAATTAACATGTTAACATCCTATACATCCAATTTGACATCCTTTTACCACCTATTAATGCCACTTTCATACAAGTTAATTTTGTACCACATTTTGGCTCCAATCAACCATGTAAGTCACTTTTCACCATATTAGAGTCACTTTGCACCCTATAAGAGACACTTGCCACCATATATTGATACAATTAACATGTTAACATCATGTACAAGCAATTAGACATCCTTTAACCACCTCTTATTACCCCTTTCCTACAAGTCAATTTTGGGCCACATTTTGGCACTAATCAATCATGTAAGTGACTTCTCACCATATTAGAGTCACTTTGTACCTTATAAGAGTCATTTGCGATCATATATTGGTACAATTAATCTGTTAACATAATGTAGACACAATTAAAAATTCTTTTACAACCTCTTAGTGCCACATTCATACAAGTCAATTTCGGTCTACATTTTGGTTCTAATTAACCATGTAAGTCACTTTTCACCATATTTGAGTCATTTTGCACCCTATATGAGTCACTTTCCACCATATATTTGTACAATTAACATGTTAACATCATATACATCCGATTTGACATACTTTTACCACCTCTTAATTCCACTTTCATACAGGTCAATTTTGTTCCACATTTAGGTTCTAATCAACCATGTAAGTCACTTTTCACCATATTAGAGTCACTTTGCACCTTATAAGAGTCACTTTCCACCATATATACAACAATTAACATGTTAACATCATATACATCCAATTTCACATCCTTTTACCACCTATTAATGCCACTTTCATACAAGTTAATTTTGTACCACATTTTGGCTCTAATCAACCGTGTAAGTCACTTTTCACTATATTAGAGTCACTTTGCACCCTATAAGAGTCACTTGCCACCATATATTGATACAATTAACATGTTAACATGATGTACAAGCAATTAGACATCCTTTAACCACCTCTTGTTACCCCCTTTCCTACAAGTCAATTTTGGGCCACATTTGGCTCTAATCAATCATGTAAGTGACTTCTCACCATATTAGAGTGACTTTGCACCTTATAAGAGTCACTTGCCATAATATATTGGTGCAATTAATATGTTAACATCATGTACATGCAATTAGAAATCCTTTTACCACCTCTTAGTGCCACATTCATACAAGTCAATTTTTGTCCACATTTTGGTTCTAATTAACCATGTAAATCACTTTTCAAAATATTAGAGTCATTTTGTACCCTATATGAGTCACTTTCCACCATATATTTGTACAATTAACATGTTAACATCATATACATGCAATTAGACATCCTTTAACCACCTTTGGTACCCCATTTCCTACAAGTCAATTTTGGGCCACATTTTGGCACTAATCAAACATGTAAGTGACTTCTCACCATATTAGAGTCACTGTGTACCTTATAAAAGTCACTTGCCATCATATATTGGTACAATTAACATGTTTATATCATGTACATGCAATTAGAAATTCTTTTACAACCTTTTAGTGCCACATTCATACAAGCCAATTTTGGTCCACATTTTGGTTCTAATTAACCATGTAAGTCACTTTCACCATATTAGAGTCATTTTGCACCCTATATGAGTCACTTTCCACCATATATTTGTACAATTAACATGTTAACATCATATACATCCGAATTGACATCCTTTTACCATCTATTAGTTCCACTTTCATACAGGTCAATTTTGTTCCATATTTCGGTTCTAATCAACCATGTAAGTCACTTTTCACCATATTAGAGTCACTTTGCACCCTATAAGAGTCACTTTACATCATATATACAACAATTAAGATGTTAACATCCTACACATCCAATTTGACATCCTTTTACCACCTATTAATGCCACTTTCATACAAGTTAATTTTGTACCACATTTTGGCTCCAATCAACCATGTAAGTCACTTTTCACCATATTAGAGTCACTTTGCACCCTATATGAGTCATTTTCCACCATATGTTGATATAATTAATATGTTAACATCATGTACATGCAATTAGACATCCTTTAACCACCTCTTGGTACCCCATTTCCTACAAGTCAATTTTGGGCCACATTTTGGCAATAATCAATTATGTAAGTGACTTCTCACCATATTAGAGTCACTGTGTACCTTATAAAAGTCACTTGCCAACATATATTGGTACAATTAACATGTTTACATCATGTACATGCAATTAGAAATTCTTTTACAACCTCTTAGTGCCACATTCATACAAGCCAATTTTGGTCCACATTTTGGTTCTAATTAACCATGTAAGTCACTTTTCACCATATTAGAGTCATTTTACACCCTATATCAGTCGCTTTCCACCATATATTTGTACAATTAACATGTTAACATCATATACATCCGAATTGACATCCTTTTACCATCTATTAGTTCCAGTTTCATACCGGTCAATTTTGTTCCACATTTTGGTTCTGATCAACCATGTAAGTTACTTTTCACCATATTAGTGTCACTTTGCACCCTATAAGAGTCATTTTACATCATATATACAACAATTAACATGTTAACATCCTATACATCCAATTTGACATCCTTTTACCACCTATTAATGTCACTTTCATACAAGTTAATTTTGTACCACATTTTGGCTCTAATCAACCATGTAAGTCACTTTTCACCATATTTGAGTCATTTTGCACCCTATATGAGTCACTTTCCACCATATATTTGTACAATTAACATGTTAACATCATATACATCCGATTTGACATACTTTTACCACCTCTTAATTCCACTTTCATACAGGTCAATTTTGTTCCACATTTAGGTTCTAATCAACCATGTAAGTCACTTTTCACCATATTAGAGTCACTTTGCACCTTATAAGAGTCACTTTCCACCATATATACAACAATTAACATGTTAACATCATATACATCCAATTTCACATCCTTTTACCACCTATTAATGCCACTTTCATACAAGTTAATTTTGTACCACATTTTGGCTCTAATCAACCGTGTAAGTCACTTTTCACTATATTAGAGTCACTTTGCACCCTATAAGAGTCACTTGCCACCATATATTGATACAATTAACATGTTAACATGATGTACAAGCAATTAGACATCCTTTAACCACCTCTTGTTACCCCCTTTCCTACAAGTCAATTTTGGGCCACATTTGGCTCTAATCAATCATGTAAGTGACTTCTCACCATATTAGAGTGACTTTGCACCTTATAAGAGTCACTTGCCATAATATATTGGTGCAATTAACATGTTAACATCATGTACAAGCAATTAGACATCCTTTAACCACATCTTGTTACCCCTTTCCTAAAAGTCAATTTTGGACCACAGTTTGACAATAATCAATTATGTAAGTGACTTCTCACCATATTAGAGTCATTGTGTACCTTATAAAAGTCACTTGCCATCATATATTGGTACAATTAACATGTTAACATCATGTACATGCAATTAGAAATCCTTTTACCACCTCTTAGTGCCACATTCATACAAGTCAATTTTTGTCCAAATTTTGGTTCTAATTAACCATGTAAGTCACTTTTCAAAATATTAGAGTCATTTTACACCCTATATGAGTCACTTTCCACCATATATTTGTAAAATTAAAATGTTAACATCATATACATCCGATTTGACATCCTCTTACCACCTTTTAATTCCACTTTGATACAGGTCAATTTTGTTCCACATTTTGGTTCTAATCAACCATGTAAGTCACTTTTCACCATATTGGAGTCACTTTACACCTTATAAGAGTCACTTTCCACCATTTATACAACAATTAACATGTTAACATCATATACATCTAATTTTACATCCTTTTACCACCTATTAATGTCACTTTCATACAAGTTAATTTTGTACCACATTTTGGCTCTAATCAACCATGTAAGTCAGTTTTCACCATATTAGAGTCACTTTGCACCCTATAAGAGTCACTTGCCACCATATATTCATACAATTAACATGTTAACATCATGTACAAGCAATTAGACATCCTTTAACCACCTCTTGTTACCCCTTTCCTACAAGTCAATTTTGGGCCACATTTTGGCACTAATCAATCATGTAAGTGACTTCTCACCATATTAGAGTCACTTTTTACCTTATAAGAGTCATTTGCGATCATATATTGGTACAATTAATATGTTAACATCATGTAGACGCAATTAGAAATTCTTTTACAACCTCTTAGTGCCACATTCATACAAGTCAATTTCGGTCTACATTTTGGTTCTAATTAACCATGTAAGTCACTTTTTACCATATTTGAGTCATTTTGCACCCTATATGAGTCACTTTCCACCATATATTTGTACAATTAACATGTTAACATCATATACATCCGATTTGACATCCTTTTACCACCTCTTAATTCCACTTTTATACAGGTCAATTTTGTTCCACATTTTGGCTCTAATCAACCATGTAAGTCACTTTTCACCATATTAGAGTCACTTTGCACCTTATAAGAGTCACTTTCCACCATATATACAACAATTAACATGTTAACATCATATACATCCAATTTCACATCTTTTACGACCTATTAATGCCACTTTCATACAAGTTAATTTTGTACCACATTTTGGCTCTAATCAACCATGTAAGTCACTTTTCACCATATTAGAGTCACTTTTCACCCTATAAGAGTCACTTGCCACCATATTATGATACAATTAACATATTAACATCATATACATGCAACTAGACATCCTTTAACCACCTCTTGGTACCCCATTTCCTACAAGTCAATTTTAGGCCACATTTTGGCACTAATCAATCATGTAAGTGACTTCTCACCATATTAGAGTCACTGTGTACCTTATAAAAGTCACTTGTCATCATATATTGGTACAATTAACATGTTTACATCATGTACATGCAATTAGAAATTCTTTTACAACCTTTTAGTGCTACATTCATACAAGCCAATTTTGGTCCACATTTTGGTTCTAATTAACCATGTAAGTCACTTTTCACCATATTAGAGTCATTTTGCACCCTATATGAGTCACTTTCCACCATATATTTGTACAATTAACATGTTAACATCATATACATCCGAATTGACATCCTTTTACCAGCTATTAGTTCCACTTTCATACAGGTCAATTTTGTTCCACATTTTGGTTCTAATCAACCATATAAGTCACTTTTCACCATATTAGAGTCACTTTGCACCCTATAAGAGTCACTTTACATCATATATACAACAATTAACATGTTAACATCCTATACATCCAATTTGACATCCTTTTACCATGTATTAATGCCACTTTCATACAAGTTAATTTTGTACCACATTTTGGCTCCAATCAACCATGTAAGTCACTTTTCACCATATTAGAGTCACTTTGCACCCTATAAGAGACACTTGCCACCATATATTGATACAATTAACATGTTAACATCATGTACAAGCAATTAGACATCCTTTAACCACCTCTTATTACCCCTTTCCTACAAGTCAATTTTGGGCCACATTTTGGCACTAATCAATCATGTAAGTGACTTCTCATCATATTAGAGTCACTTTGTACCTTATAAGAGTCATTTGCGATCATATATTGGTACAATTAATATGTTAACATAATGTAGACACAATTAAAAATTCTTTTACAACCTCTTAGTGCCACATTCATACAAGTCAATTTCGGTCTACATTTTGGTTCTAATTAACCATGTAAGTCACTTTTCACCATATTTGAGTCATTTTGCACCCTATATGAGTCACTTTCCACCATATATTTGTACAATTAACATGTTAACATCATATACATCCGATTTGACATACTTTTACCACCTCTTAATTTCACTTTCATACAGGTCAATTTTGTTCCACATTTAGGTTCTAATCAACCATGTAAGTCACTTTTCACCATATTAGAGTCACTTTGCACCTTATAAGAGTCACTTTCCACCATATATACAACAATTAACATGTTAACATCATATACATCCAATTTCACATCCTTTTACCACCTATTAATGCCACTTTCATACAAGTTAATTTTGTACCACATTTTGGCTCTAATCAACCGTGTAAGTCACTTTTCACTATATTAGAGTCACTTTGCACCCTATAAGAGTCACTTGCCACCATATATTGAAACAATTAACATGTTAACATGATGTACAAGCAATTAGACATCCTTTAACCACCTCTTGTTACCCCCTTTCCTACAAGTCAATTTTGGGCCACATTTTGGCTCTAATCAATCATGTAAGTGACTTCTTACCATATTAGAGTGACTTTTCACCTTATAAGAGTCACTTGCCATCATATATTGGTACAATTAATATGTTAACATCATGTACATGCAATTAGAAATCCTTTTACCACCTCTTAGTGCCACATTCATACAAGTCAATTTTTGTCCACATTTTGGTTCTAATTAACCATGTAAATCACTTTTCAAAATATTAGAGTCATTTTGTACCCTATATGAGTCACTTTCCACCATATATTTGTACAATTAACATGTTAACATCATATACATGCAATTAGACATCCTTTAACCACCTTTGGTACCCCATTTCTTACAAGTCAATTTTGGGCCACATTTTGGCACTAATCAAACATGTAAGTGACTTCTCACCATATTAGAGTCACTGTGTACCTTATAAAAGTCACTTGCCATCATATATTGGTACAATTAATATGTTTATATCATGTACATGCAATTAGAAATTCTTTTACAACCTTTTAGTGCCACATTCATACAAGCCAATTTTGGTCCACATTTTGGTTCTAATTAACCATGTAAGTCACTTTTCACCATATTAGAGTCATTTTGCACCCTATATGAGTCACTTTCCACCATATATTTGTACAATTAACATGTTAACATCATATACATCCGAATTGACATCCTTTTACCATCTATTAGTTCCACTTTCATACAGGTCAATTTTGTTCCATATTTCGGTTCTAATCAACCATGTAAGTCACTTTTCACCATATTAGAGTCACTTTGCACCCTATAAGAGTCACTTTACATCATATATACAACAATTAAGATGTTAACATCCTACACATCCAATTTGACATCCTTTTACCACCTATTAATGCCACTTTCATACAAGTTAATTTTGTACCACAGTTTGGCTCCAATCAACCATGTAAGTCACTTTCCACCATATTAGAGTCACTTTGCCAGCTATATGAGTCATTTGCCACCATATGTTGATACAATTAATATGTTAACATCATGTACATGCAATTAGACATCCTTTAACCACCTCTTGGTACCCCATTTTCTACAAGTCAATTTTGGGCCACATTTTGGCAATAATCAATTATGTAAGTGACTTCTCACCATATTAGAGTCACTGTGTACCTTATAAAAGTCACTTGCCATCATATATTGGTACAATTAACATGTTTACATCATGTACATGCAATTAGAAATTCTTTTACAACCTCTTAGTGCCACATTCATACAAACCAATTTTGGTCCACATTTTGGTTCTAATTAACCATGTAAGTCACTTTTCACCATATTAGAGTCATTTTACACCCTATATCAGTCGCTTTCCACCATATATTTGTACAATTAACATGTTAACATCATATACATCCGAATTGACATCCTTTTACCATCTATTAGTTCCAGTTTCATACCGGTCAATTTTGTTCCACATTTTGGTTCTAATCAACCATGTAAGTTACTTTTCACCATATTAGTGTCACTTTGCACCCTATAAGAGTCATTTTACATCATATATACAACAATTAACATGTTAACATCCTATACATCCAATTTGACATCCTTTTACCACCTATTAATGTCACTTTCATACAAGTTAATTTTGTACCACATTTTGGCTCTAAACAACCATGTAAGTCACTTTTCACCATATTAGAGTCACTTTGCACCCTATAAGAGTCACTTGCCACCATATATTGATACGATTAACATGTTAACATCATGTACAAGCAATTAGACATCCTTTAACCACATCTTGTTACCCCTTTCCTACAAGTCAATTTTGGGCCACATTTTGACAATAATCAATTATGTAAGTGACTTCTCACCATATTAGAGTCATTGTGTACCTTATAAAAGTCACTTGCCATCATATATTGGTACAATTAACATGTTAACATCATGTACATGCAATTAGAAATTCTTTTACAACCTCTTAGTGCCACATTCATACAAGTCAATTTCGGTCTACATTTTGGTTCTAATTAACCATGTAAGTCTCTTTTCACCATATTTGAGTCATTTTGCACCCTATATGAGTCACTTTCCACCATATATTTGTACAATTAACATGTTAACATCATATACATCCGATTTGACATCCTTTTACCACCTCTTAATTCCACTTTCATACAGGTCAATTTTGTTCCACATTTTGGTTCTAATCAACCATGTAAGTCACTTTTCACCATATTAAAGTCATTTTGCACCCTATATAAGTCAATTTCCACAATCTATTTGTATAATTAACATTTTAACATCATATACATCCAATTTGTCATCCTTTTACCACCTATTAGTTCCACTTTCATACAGGTCAATTTTGTTCCACATTTTGCTTCTAATCAACCATGTAAGTCACTTTTCACCATATTAGAGTCACTTTGCACCCTATAAGAGTCACTTTCCACCATATATACAATAATTAACATGTTAACATCATATACATCCAATTTGACATCCTTTTACCACTTATTAATGCCACATTCATACAAGTTAATTTTATTCCACATTTTGGCTCTAATCAACCATGTAAGTCACTTTTCACCATATTAGAGTCACTTTGCACCCTATAAGAGTCACTTTCCCCATATATTGATACAATTAACATGTTAATACCATGTACATGCAATTAAACATTCTTTAACAACCTTTTGGTACCCCTTTTCTACAAGTCAATTTTGGGCCACATTTTGGCTCTAATCAATCATGTAAGTGACTTCTCACCATATTAGAGTCACTTTGCACCTTATAAGAGTCACTTGTCATCATATATTGGTACAATTAACATGTTAACATCATTTACATGCAATTAGAAATCCTTTTACCACCTCTTAGTGCCACATTCATACAAGTCAATTTTGGTCCATATTTTAGTTCTAATTAACCATATAAGTCACTTTTCGCCATATTAGAGTCATTTTGCACCCTATATTAGTCACTTTCCACCATATATTTTACAATTAACATGTTAACATCATATACATCCGATTTGACATCCTTTTACCACCTCTTAATTCTACTTTCATACAGATCAATTTGTTCCACATTTTGGTTCTAATCAACCATGTAAGTCACTTTTCACCATATAGAGTCATTTTGCACCCTATAGGATTCACTTTCCACCATATATACAACAATTAACATGTTAACATCATATATATCCAATTTGACATCCTTTTACCACCTATTAATGCCACTTTCATACAAGTTAATTTTATTCCACATTTTGGCTCTAATCACCATGTAAGTCACTTTTCACCATATTAGAGTCACTTTGCAACCCTATAAGAGTCACTTTCCCCATATATTGATACAATTAACATGTTAATATCACGTACATGCAATTAAACATCCTTTAACCACCTCTTGGTACCCCTTTCCTACAAGTCAATTTTGGGCCATATTTGGCTCTAATTAATCATGTAAGTGACTTCTCCCCATATTAGAGTCACTTTGCACCTTATAAGTGTCACTTGCCATCATATATTGGTACAATTAACATGTTAACATCATGTACATGCAATTAGAAATCCTTTTATAACCTCTTAGTGCCACATTCATACAAGTCAATTTTGGTCCACATTTTGGTTCTAATTAACCATGTAAGTCACTTTTCACCATATTAAAGTCATTTTGCACCCTATATGAGTCACTTTCCACAATCTATTTGTATAATTAACATGTTAACATCATATACATCCGAATTGACATCCTTTTACTATCTATTAGTTCCACTTTCATACAGGTCAATTTTGTTCCACATTTTCGTTCTAATCAACCATGTAAGTCACTTTTCACCATATTAGAGTCACTTTGCACCCTATAAGAGTCACTTTACATCATATATACAACAATTAACATGTTAACATCCTTTACATCCAATTTGACATCCTTTTACCACCTATTAATGCCACTTTCATACAAGTTAATTTTGTACCACATTTTAGCTCTAATCAACCATGTAAGTCACTTTTCACCATATTTGAGTCACTTTAACCCTATATGAGTCATTTACCACCATATATTGATACATTTAACATGTTAACATCATGTACATGCAATTAGACATCCTTTAACCACCTCATGGTACCCCATTTCCTAGAAGTCATTTTAGGCCACATTTTGGCAATAATCAATTATGTAAGTGACTTCTCACCATATTAGAGTCACTGTGTACCTTATAAAAGTCACTTGCCATCATATATTGGTACAATTAACATGTTTACAACATGTACATGCAATTACAAATTCTTTTACAACCTCTTAGTGCCACATTCATACAAAGCCAATTTTGGTCCACATTTTGGTTCTAATTAACCATGTAAGTCACTTTTCACCATATTAGAGTCATTTTGCACCCTATATGAGTCACTTTCCACCATATATTTGTACAATTAACATTTTAACATCATATACATCCGAATTGACATCCTTTTACCATCTATTAGTTCCACTTTCATACAGGTCAATTTTGTTCCACATTTTGGTTCTAATCAACCATGTAAGTCACTTATCACAATATTAGAGTCACTTTGCACCCTATAAGAGTCACTTTACATCATATATACAACAATTAACATGTTAACATCCTATACATCCAATTTGACATCCTTTTACCACCTATTAATGCCAATTTCATACAAGTTAATTTTGTACCACATTTTAGCTCTAATCAACCATATAAGTCAGTTTCACCATATTAGAGTCACTTTGCACCCTATATCAGTCATTTGCCACCATATGTTGATACAATTAACATGTTAACATCATGTACATGCAATTAGACATCCTTTAACCACCTCTTGGTACCCCATTTCCTACAAGTCAATTTTGGGCCACATTTTGGCAATAATCAATTATGTAAGTGACTTCTCACCATATTAGAGTCACTGCGTACCTTATAAAAGTCACTTGCCATCATATATTGGTACAATTAACATGTTAACATCATGTACATGCAATTAGAAATTCTTTTACAACCTCTTAGTGCCACATTCGTACAAGCCAATTTTGGTCCACATTTTGGTTCTAATTAACCATGTAAGTCACTTTTCACCATATTAGAGTCATTTTGCACCCTATATGAGTCACTTTCCACCATATATTTGTACAATTAACATGTTAACATCATATACATCCGAATTGACATCCTTTTACCATCTATTAGTTCCTGTTTCATACCGGTCAATTTTGTTCCACATTTTGGTTCTAATCAACCATGTAAGTCACTTTTCACCATATTAGTGTCACTTTGCACCCTATAAGAGTCATTTTACATCATATATACAACAATTAACATGTTAACATCCTATACATCCAATTTGACATCCTTTTACCACCTATTAATGCCACTTTCATACAAGTTAATTTTGTACCACATTTTGGCTCTAATCAACCATGTAAGTCACTTTTCACAATAATAGAGTCACTTTGCACCCTATAAGAGTCACTTGCCACCCTATATTGATACAATTAACATGTTAACATCATGTACAAGCAATTAGACATCCTTTAACCACCTCTTGTTACCCCTTTCCTACAAGTCAATTTTGGGCAACATTTTGGCACTAATCAATCATGTAAGTGACTTCTCACCATATTAGAGGTCACTTGTACCTTATAAGAGTCACTTGCAATCATATTTGGTACAATTAACATGTTAACATCATGTAGACGTAATTAGAAATTCTTTTACAACCTCTTAGTGCCACATTCATACAAGTCAATTTCGGTCCACATTTTGGTTCTAATTAACCATGTAAGTCACTTTTCACCATATTTGAGTCATTTTGCACCCTATATGAGTCACTTTCCACCATATATTTGTACAATTAACATGTTAACAT
Organism: Apium graveolens; assembly: GCF_009905375.1. Taxonomy (NCBI): domain Eukaryota; kingdom Viridiplantae; phylum Streptophyta; class Magnoliopsida; order Apiales; family Apiaceae; genus Apium; species Apium graveolens. The sequence continues at coordinate 86,625 of NW_027418751.1, forward strand.
CATATACATCCGATTTGACATCCTTTTACCACCTCTTAATTCCACTTTCATACAGGTCAATTTTGTTCCACATTTTGGTTCTAATCAAACCATGTAAGTCACTTTTCACCATATTAAAGTCATTTTGCACCCTATATAAGTCAATTTCCACAATCTATTTGTATAATTAACATTTTAACATCATATACATCCAATTTGTCATCCTTTTACCACCTATTAGTTCCACTTTCATACGGTCAATTTTGTTCCACATTTTTCTTCTAATCAACCATGTAAGTCACTTTTCACCATATTAGAGTCACTTTGCACCCTATAAGAGTCACTTTCCACCATATATACAATAATTAACATGTTAACATCATATACATCCAATTGACATCCTTTTACCACTTATTAATGCCACATTCATACAAGTTAATTTTATTCCACATTTTGGCTCTAATCAACCATGTAAGTCACTTTTCACCATATTAGAGTCACTTTGCACCCTATAAGAGTCACTTTCCCATATATTGATTACAATTAACATGTTAATACCATGTACATGCAATTAAACATTCTTTAACAACCTGTTGGTACCCCTTTTCTACAAGTCAATTTTGGGCCACATTTTGGCTCTAATCAATCATGTTAGTGGGACTGTCATTCACCATATTAGAGTCACTTTGCACCTTATAAGAGTCACTTGTCATCATATATGGTACAATTAACATGTTTACATCAGTTACATGCAATTAGAAATCCTTTTACACCTCTTAGTGCCACATTCATACAAGTCAATTTTGGGTCCATATTTTAGTTCTAATTAACATGTAAGTCACTTTTCGCCATATTAGAGTCATTTTGCACCCTATATTAGTCACTTTCACCATATATTTGTACAATTAACATGTTAACATCCTATACATCCGATTGCATCCTTTTACCACCTCTTAATTCTACTTGCATACAGATCAATTTTGTTCCACATTTTGGTTTAATTCAACCATGTAAGTCACTTTTCACCATCATTAGAGTCATTTGCACCCTATAGGATTCACTTTCCCATATATACAACAATTAACATGTTAACATCATATATATCCAATTTGACATCCTTTTACCACCTATTAATGCCACTTTCATAAAGTTAATTTATTCCACTTTGGCTCTAATCAACCATGTAAGTCACTTTTCACCAATTAGAGTCACTTTGCACCCATAAGAGTCACTTTCCCATATATTGATACAATTAACATGTTAATATCACGTACATGCAATTAAACATCCTTTAACCACCTCTTGGTACCCCTTTCCTACAAGTCAATTTGGGCCATTTGGCTCTAATTAATCATGTAAGTGACTTCTCCCATATTAGAGTCACTTTGCACCTTATAAGTGTCACTTGCATCATATATTGGTACAATTAACATGTTAAATCATGTACATGCAATTAGAAATCCTTTTATAACCTCTTAGTGCCACATTCATACAAGTCAATTTTGGTCCACATTTGGTTCTAATTAACCATGTAAGTCACTTTTCACCATATTAAAGTCATTTTGCACCTATGAGTCATTTCCACAATCTATTGTATAATTAACATGTAACATCATATACATCCGAATTGACATCCTTTTACTATCTATTAGTCACTTTCATACAGGTCAATTGTTCCAATTTTGGTAATCAACGGTAAGTCACTTTCACCATATTAGAGTCACTTTGGACCCTATAAGAGTCACTTTACATCAGATATACAACAATTAACATGTTAACATACTTTACATCCAATTTGACATCCTTTTACAACTATTAATGCCATTTCATAACAAGTAATTTTGTACCCATTTTGGCTCTAATCAACCATGTAAGTCACTTTTCACATATTTGAGTCCTTAACCCTATATGAGTCATTTACCACCATATATTGATACATTAATGTTAACATCATGTACATGCAATTAGGACATCCTTTAACAACCTCATGGTAACCCCATTTCCTAGAAGTCAATTTTAGCCACATTTTGGCAATAATCAATTATGTAAGTGACTTCTCACCATATTAGAGGTCACTGTGGTACCTTATAAAAGTCACTTGCATCATATATTGGTACAATTAACCATGTTTACAACATGTACATGCAATTAAAATTCTTACAACCTCTTAGTGCCACATTCATACAAGCCAATTTGGTCCACATTTTTGGTTCTAATTACCATGTAGATCACTTTTCACATATTAGAGTCATTTTGCCCTATATGAGTCACTTTCACCATATATTGTACAATTAACATTTTAAATATATACATCCGAATTGACATCCTTTACCATCTATTAGTTCCACTCATCAGGTCAATTGTTCCACATTTTGGTTCTAT
>NW_027418752.1:0-16024 GCF_009905375.1 Apium graveolens
TGTAATCACTTTTCACCATATTTGAGTCACTTTAACCCTATATGAGTCATTTACCACCATATATTGATACATTTAACATGTTAACATCAGTACATGCATTAGACATCCTTTAAACCCCTCATGGTACCCCATTTCCTAGAAGTCATTTTAGGCCACATTTTGGCAATAATCAATTATGTATGACTTCTCAACCATATTAGAGTCACTGTGTTACCTTATAAAAGTCACTTGCCATCATATATTGGTACATTAACATGTTTTACAACATGTACATGCAATTACAATTCTTTTACAACCTCTTATGCCACATTCATACAAGCCAATTTTGGTCCACATTTGGTTCTAATTACCATGTAATTCCACTTTTCACCATATTAGAGTCTTTGCACCCTATATGATCACTTTCCACCATATATTTGTACATTAACATTTTAACATCATACATCCGAATTGATCCTTTTACCCTCTATTAGTTCCACTTTCATACAGTCAATTTTGTTCCACATTTTGGTTCTAATCAACCATGTAGTCACTCTACACAATATTAGAGTCACTTTGCACCCTATATAGTCACTTTACATCCAATATACAACAATTAACATGTTAACATCCTATACATCCATTTGACATCCTTTACCACCTATTATGCCAATTTCATACAAGTTAATTTTGTACCACATTTTAGCTCTAATCAACCATATAAGTCAGTTTTCCACCATATTAGAGTCACTTTGGCACCCTATATCATCTTTGCCACCATATGTTATACAATTAACATGTTAACATCATTACATGCAATTAGACATCCTTTAACCACCTCTTGGTACCTCCCCATTTCCTACAAGTCAATTTTGGGCCACATTTTGGCAATAATCAATTATGTAAGTGACTTCTCCCCATATTAGAGTCACTTGCGTACCTTATAAAAGTCACTTGCCATCAATCTTGGTACAATTAACATGTTAACATCATGTACATGCAATTAAAATTCTTTTACAACCTCTTAGTGCCACATTCGTACAAGCCAATTTTTGGTCCACATTTGGTTCTAATTACCATGTAAGTCACTTTTCACCATATTAGAGTCATTTTGCACCCTATATAGTCACTTTCCACCATATATTGTACAATTAACATGTTAACATCATATACATCCGAATTGACATCCTTTTACCATCTATTAGTTCCTGTTTCATACCGGTCAATTTTGTTCCACATTTTGGTTCTAATCAACCATGTAAGTCACTTTTCACCATATTAGTGTCACTTTGCACCCTATAAGAGTCATTTTACATCATATATACAACATTAACATGTTAACATCCTATACATCCAATTTGACATCCTTTTACCACCTATTAATGCCACTTTCATACAAGTTAATTTTGTACCACATTTTGGCTCTAATCAACCATGTAAGTCACTTTTCCACAATAATAGAGTCACTTGCACCCTATAGAGTCACTTGCCACCCTATATTGATACAATTAACTGTTAACATCATGTACAAGCAATTAGACATCCTTTAACCACCTCTTTACCCCTTTCCTACAAGTCAATTTTGGGCAACATTTTGGCACTAATCAATCATGTAAGTGACTTCTCACCATATTAGTCACTTTGTACCTTATAAGAGTCACTTGCAATCATATATTGGTACAATTAACATGTTAACATCATGTAGACTAATTAGAAATTCGTTTTACAACCTCTTAGTGCCACATTCATACAAGTCAATTTCGGTCCACATTTTGGTTCTAATTAACCATGTAAGTCACTTTTCACCATATTTGAGTCATTTTGCACCCTATATGAGTCACTTTCCACCATATATTTGTACAATTACACATGTTAACATCATATACATCCGATTTGACATCCTTTACCACCTCTTATTCCAACTTTCATACAGGTCAATTTTGTTCCACATTTTGGTTCTAATCAACCATGTAAGTCACTTTTCACCATATTAAAGTCATTTTGCACCCTATATAAGTCAATTTCCACAATCTATTTGTATAATTAACATTTTAACATCATATACATCCAATTTGTCATCCTTTTACCACCTATTAGTTCCACTTTCAATACAGGTCAATTTTGTTCCACATTTTGCTTCTAATCAACCATGTAAGTCACTTTTCACCATATTAGAGTCACTTTGCACCCTATAAGAGTCACTTTTCACCATATTATACAATAATTAACATGTTAACATCATATACATCCAATTTGACATCCTTTTTACAACTTATTAATGCCACATTCATACAAGTTAATTTTATTCCACATTTTGGCTCTAATCAACCATGTAAGTCACTTTCACCATATTAGAGTCACTTTGCACCCTATAAGAGTCACTTTCCTCATATATTGATACAATTAACATGTTAATACCATGTACATGCAATTAAACATCTTTAACAACCTTTGGTACCCCTTTCCTACAAGTCAATTTTGGGGCCACATTTTGGCTCTAATCAATCATGTTAAGTGACTTCTCACCATATTAGAGTCACTTTGCACCTTATAAGAGTCACTTGTCATCATATATTGGTACAATTAACATGTTAACATCATGTACATGCATTAGAAATCCTTTTACCACCTCTTAGTGCCACATTCATACAAGTCAATTTTGGTCCATATTTAGTTCTAATTAACCATGTAAGTCACTTTTCGCCATATTAGAGTCATTTTGCACCCTATATTAGTCACTTTCCACCATATATTTGTACAATTAACATGTTAACATCATATACATCCGATTTGACATCCTTTTACCACCTCTTAATTCTACTTTCATACAGATCAATTTTGTTCCACATTTTGGTTCTAATCAACCATGTAAGTCACTTTTCACCATATTAGAGTCATTTGCACCCTATAGGAGTCACTTTCCACCATATATACAACAATTAACATGTTAACATCATATATATCCAATTGACATCCTTTTACCACCTATTAATGCCACTTTCATATAAGTTAATTTATTCCACATTTTGGCTCTAATCAACCATGTAAGTCACTTTTCACCATATTAGAGTCACTTGACACCCTATAAGAGTCACTTTCCCCATATATTGATACAATTAACATGTTAATATCACGTACATGCAATTAAACATCCTTTAACCACCTCTTGGTACCCCCCTTTCCTACAAGTCATTTTGGGGCCATATTTTGGCTCTAATTAATCATGTAAGTGACTTCTCCCCATATTAGGAGTCACTTTGCACCTTATAAGTGTCCACTTGCCATCATATATTGGTACAATTAACATGTTAACATCATGTACATGCAATTAGAAATCCTTTATAACCTCTTAGTGCCACATTCATACAAGTCAATTTTGGTCCACATTTTGGTTCTAATTAACCATGTAAGTCACTTTCACCATATTAAAGTCATTTTGCACCCTATATGAGTCACTTTCCACAATCTATTTGTATAATGAACATGTTAACATCATATACATCCGAATTGACATCCTTTTAACTATCTATTAGTTCCACTTTCATACAGGTCAATTTTGTTCCACATTTTGGTTCTAATCAACCATGTAAGTCACTTTTCACCATATTAGAGTCACTTTGCACCCTATAAGAGTCACTTTACATCATATATACAACAATTACATGTTAACATCCTTTACATCCAATTTGACATCCTTTTACCACCTATTAATGCCACTTTCATACAAGTTATTTGTACCACATTTTGGCTCTAATCAACCATGTAAGTCACTTTTCACCATATTTGAGTCACTTTAACCCTATATGAGTCATTTACCACCATATTGATACATTTAACATGTTAACATCATGTACATGCAATTAGACATCCTTTAACCACCTCATGGTACCCCATTTCCTAGAAGTCAATTTTAGGCCACATTTTGGCAATAATCAATTATGTAAGTGACTTCTCACCATATTAGAGTCACTGTGTACCTTATAAAAGTCACTATGCCATCATATATTGGTACAATTAACAGGTTTACAACATGTAAATGCAATTACAAAATTCTTTTACAACCTCTTAGTGCCACATTCATACAAGGCCATTTTGGTCCACATTTTGGTTCTAATTAACCATGTAAGTCACTTTTCACCATATTAGAGTCATTTTGCACCCTATATGAGTCACTTTCCACCATATATTTGTACAATTAACATTTTAACATCATATACATCCGAATTGACATCCTTTTACCATCTATTAGTTTCCACTTTCATACAGGTCAATTTTGTTCCACATTTTGGTTCTAATCAACCATGTAGTCACTTTTCACCATATTAGAGTCACTTTGCACCTATAAGAGTCACTTTACATCATATATACAACAATTAACATGTTAACATCCTATACATCCAATTTGACATCCTTTTACCACCTATTAATGCCAATTTCATACAAGTTAATTTTGTACCACATTTTAGCTCTAATCAACCATATAAGTCACTTTTCACCATATTAGAGTCACTTTGCACCCTATATCAGTCATTTGCCACCATATGTTGATACAATTAACATGTTAACATCATGTACATGCAATTAGACATCCTTTAACCACCTCTTGGTACCCCATTTCCTACAAGTCAATTTGGGGCCACATTTTGGCAATAATCAATTATGTAAGTGACTTCTCACCATATTAGAGTCACTGTGTACCTTATAAAAGTCACTTGCCATCATATATTGGTACAATTAACATGTTAACATCATGTACATGCAATTAGAAATTCTTTTACAACCTCTTAGTGCCACATTCGTACAAGCCAATTTTGGTCCACATTTTGGTTCTAATTAACCATGTAAGTCACTTTTCACCATATTAGAGTCATTTTGCACCCTATATGAGTCACTTTCCACCATATATTTGTACAATTAACATGTTAACATCATATACATCCGAATTGACATCCTTTTACCATCTATTAGTTCCAGTTTCATACCGGTCAATTTTGTTCCACATTTTGGTTCTAATCAACCATGTAAGTCACTTTTCACCATATTAGTGTCACTTTGCACCCTATAAGAGTCATTTTACATCATATATACAACAATTAACATGTTAACATCCTATACATCCAATTTGACATCCTTTTACCACCTATTAATGCCACTTTCATACAAGTTAATTTTGTACCACATTTTGGCTCTAATCAACCATGTAAGTCACTTTTCACAATAATAGAGTCACTTTGCACCCTATAAGAGTCACTTGCCACCCTATATTGATACAATTAACATGTTAACATCATGTACAAGCAATTAGACATCCTTTAACCACCTCTTGTTACCCCTTTCCTACAAGTCAATTTTGGGCAACATTTTGGCACTAATCAATCATGTAAGTGACTTCTCACCATATTAGAGTCACTTTGTACCTTATAAGAGTCACTTGCAATCATATATTGGTACAATTAACATGTTAACATCATGTAGACGTAATTAGAAATTCTTTTACAACCTCTTAGTGCCACATTCATACAAGTCAATTTCGGTCCACATTTTGGTTCTAATTAACCATGTAAGTCACTTTTCACCATATTTGAGTCATTTTGCACCCTATATGAGTCACTTTCCACCATATATTTGTACAATTAACATGTTAACATCATATACATCCGATTTGACATCCTTTTACCACCTCTTAATTCCACTTTCATACAGGTCAATTTTGTTCCACATTTTGGTTCTAATCAACCATGTAAGTCACTTTTCACCATATTAAAGTCATTTTGCACCCTATATAAGTCAATTTCCACAATCTATTTGTATAATTAACATTTTAACATCATATACATCCAATTTGTCATCCTTTTACCACCTATTAGTTCCACTTTCATACAGGTCAATTTTGTTCCACATTTTGCTTCTAATCAACCATGTAAGTCACTTTTCACCATATTAGAGTCACTTTGCACCCTATAAGAGTCACTTTCCACCATATATACAATAATTAACATGTTAACATCATATACATCCAATTTGACATCCTTTTACCACTTATTAATGCCACATTCATACAAGTTAATTTTATTCCACATTTTGGCTCTAATCAACCATGTAAGTCACTTTTCACCATATTAGAGTCACTTTGCACCCTATAAGAGTCACTTTCCCTCATATATTGATACAATTAACATGTTAATACCATGTACATGCAATTAAACATCCTTTAACAACCTCTTGGTACCCCTTTTCTACAAGTCAATTTTGGGCCACATTTTGGCTCTAATCAATCATGTAAGTGACTTCTCACCATATTAGAGTCACTTTGCACCTTATAAGAGTCACTTGTCATCATATATTGGTACAATTAACATGTTAACATCATGTACATGCAATTAGAAATCCTTTTACCACCTCTTAGTGCCACATTCATACAAGTCAATTTTGGTCCATATTTTAGTTCTAATTAACCATGTAAGTCACTTTTCGCCATATTAGAGTCATTTTGCACCCTATATTAGTCACTTTCCACCATATATTTGTACAATTAACATGTTAACATTATATACATCCGATTTGACATCCTTTTACCACCTCTTAATTCTACTTTCATACAGATCAATTTTGTTCCACATTTTGGTTCTAATCAACCATGTAAGTCACTTTTCACCATATTAGAGTCATTTTGCACCCTATAGGATTCACTTTCCACCATATATACAACAATTAACATGTTAACATCATATATATCCAATTTGACATCCTTTTACCACCTATTAATGCCACTTTCATACAAGTTAATTTTATTCCACATTTTGGCTCTAATCAACCATGTAAGTCACTTTTCACCATATTAGAGTCACTTTGCACCCTATAAGAGTCACTTTCCCCATATATTGATACAATTAACATGTTAATATCACGTACATGCAATTAAACATCCTTTAACCACCTCTTGGTACCCCTTTCCTACAAGTCAATTTTGGGCCATATTTTGGCTCTAATTAATCATGTAAGTGACTTCTCCCCATATTAGAGTCACTTTGCACCTTATAAGTGTCACTTGCCATCATATATTGGTACAATTAACATGTTAACATCATGTACATGCAATTAGAAATCCTTTTATAACCTCTTAGTGCCACATTCATACAAGTCAATTTTGGTCCACATTTTGGTTCTAATTAACCATGTAAGTCACTTTTCACCATATTAAAGTCATTTTGCACCCTATATGAGTCACTTTCCACAATCTATTTGTATAATTAACATGTTAACATCATATACATCCGAATTGACATCCTTTTACTATCTATTAGTTCCACTTTCATACAGGTCAATTTTGTTCCACATTTTGGTTCTAATCAACCATGTAAGTCACTTTTCACCATATTAGAGTCACTTTGCACCCTATAAGAGTCACTTTACATCATATATACAACAATTAACATGTTAACATCCTTTACATCCAATTTGACATCCTTTTACCACCTATTAATGCCACTTTCATACAAGTTAATTTTGTACCACATTTTGGCTCTAATCAACCATGTAAGTCACTTTTCACCATATTTGAGTCACTTTAACCCTATATGAGTCATTTACCACCATATATTGATACATTTAACATGTTAACATCATGTACATGCAATTAGACATCCTTTAACCACCTCATGGTACCCCATTTCCTAGAAGTCAATTTTAGGCCACATTTTGGCAATAATCAATTATGTAAGTGACTTCTCACCATATTAGAGTCACTGTGTACCTTATAAAAGTCACTTGCCATCATATATTGGTACAATTAACATGTTTACAACATGTACATGCAATTACAAATTCTTTTACAACCTCTTAGTGCCACATTCATACAAGCCAATTTTGGTCCACATTTTGGTTCTAATTAACCATGTAAGTCACTTTTCACCATATTAGAGTCATTTTGCACCCTATATGAGTCACTTTCCACCATATATTTGTACAATTAACATTTTAACATCATATACATCCGAATTGACATCCTTTTACCATCTATTAGTTCCACTTTCATACAGGTCAATTTTGTTCCACATTTTGGTTCTAATCAACCATGTAAGTCACTTATCACCATATTAGAGTCACTTTGCACCCTATAAGAGTCACTTTACATCATATATACAACAATTAACATGTTAACATCCTATACATCCAATTTGACATCCTTTTACCACCTATTAATGCCAATTTCATACAAGTTAATTTTGTACCACATTTTAGGTTCTAATCAACCATAGTAAGTCACTTTTCACCATATTAGAGTCACTTTGCACCCTATATCAGTCATTTGCCACCATATGTTGATACAATTAACATGTTAACATCATGTACATGCAATTATACATCCTTTAACCACCTCTTGGTACCCCATTTCCTACAAGTCAATTTTGGGCCACATTTTGGCAATAATCAATTATGTAAGTAACTTCTCACCATATTAGAGTCACTGTGTACCTTATAAAAGTCACTTGCCATCATATATTGGTACAATTAACATGTTAACATCATGTACATGCAATTAGAAATTCTTTTACAACCTCATAGTCCCACATTCATACAGGCCAATTTTGGTCCACATTTTGGTTCTAATTAACCATGTAAGTCACTTTTCACCATATTAGAGTCATTTTGCACCCTATATGAGTCACTTTCCACCATATATTTGTACAATTAACATGTTAACATCATATACATCCGAATTGACATCCTTTTACCATCTATTAGTTCCAGTTTCATACCGGTCAATTTTGTTCCACATTTTGGTTCTAATCAACCATGTAAGTCACTTTTCACCATATTAGTGTCACTTTGCACCCTATAAGAGTCATTTTACATCATATATACAACAATTAACATGTTAACATCCTATACATCCAATTTGACATCCTTTTACCACCTATTAATGCCACTTTCATACAAGTTAATTTTGTACCACATTTTGGCTCTAATCAACCATGTAAGTACTTTTCACCATATTAGAGTCACTTTGCACCCTATAAGAGTCACTTGCCACCGTATATTGATACAATTAACATGTTAACATCATGTACAAGCAATTAGACATCCTTTAACCACCTCTTGTTACCCCTTTCCTACAAGTCAATTTTGGGCAACATTTTGGCACTAATCAATCATGTAAGTGACTTCTCACCATATTAGAGTCACTTTGTACCTTATAAGAGTCACTTGCAATCATATATTGGTACAATTAACATGTTAACATCATGTAGACGTAATTAGAAATTCTTTTACAACCTCTTAGTGCCACATTCATACAAGTCAATTTCGGTCCACATTTTGGTTCTAATTAACCATGTAAGTCACTTTTCACCATATTTGAGTCATTTTGCACCCTATATGAGTCACTTTCCACCATATATTTGTACAATTAACATGTTAACATCATATACATCCGATTTGACATCCTTTTACCACCTCTTAATTCCACTTTCATACAGGTCAATTTTGTTCCACATTTTGGTTCTAATCAACCATGTAAGTCACTTTTCACCATATTAAAGTCATTTTGCACCCTATATAAGTCAATTTCCACAATCTATTTGTATAATTAACATTTTAACATCATATACATCCAATTTGTCATCCTTTTACCACCTATTAGTTCCACTTTCATACAGGTCAATTTTGTTCCACATTTTGCTTCTAATCAACCATGTAAGTCACTTTTCACCATATTAGAGTCACTTTGCACCCTATAAGAGTCACTTTTTACCATATATACAATAATTAACATGTTAACATCATATACATCCAATTTGACATCCTTTTACAACTTATTAATGCCACATTCATACAAGTTAATTTTATTCCACATTTTGGCTCTAATCAACCATGTAAGTCACTTTTCACCATATTAGAGTCACTTTGCACCCTATAAGAGTCACTTTCCTCATATATTGATACAATTAACATGTTAATACCATGTACATGCAATTAAACATCCTTTAACAACCTCTTGGTACCCCTTTCCTACAAGTCAATTTTGGGCCACATTTTGGCTCTAATCAATCATGTAAGTGACTTCTCACCATATTAGAGTCACTTTGCACCTTATAAGAGTCACTTGCCATCATATATTGGTACAATTAACATGTTAACATCATGTACATGCAATTAGAAATCCTTTTACCACCTCTTAGTGCCACATTCATACAAGTCAATTTTGGTCCATATTTTAGTTCTAATTAACCATGTAAGTCACTTTTCGCCATATTAGAGTCATTTTGCACCCTATATTAGTCACTTTCCACCATATATTTGTACAATTAACATGTTAACATTATATACATCCGATTTGACATCCTTTTACCACCTCTTAATTCTACTTTCATACAGATCAATTTTGTTCCACATTTTGGTTCTAATCAACCATGTAAGTCACTTTTCACCATATTAAAGTCATTTTGCACCCTATAGGAGTCACTTTCCACCATATATATAACAATTAACATGTTAACATCATATATATCCAATTTGACATCCTTTTACCACCTATTAATGCCACTTTCATATAAGTTAATTTTATTCCACATTTTGGCTCTAATCAACCATGTAAGTCACTTTTCACCATATTAGAGTCACTTTACACCCTATAAGAGTCACTTTCCCCATATATTGATACAATTAACATGTTAATATCACGTACATGCAATTAAACATCCTTTAACCACCTCTTGGTACCCCTTTCCTACAAGTCAATTTTGGGCCATATTTTGGCTCTAATTAATCATGTAAGTGACTTCTCCCCATATTAGAGTCACTTTGCACCTTATAAGTGTCACTTGCCATCATATATTGGTACAATTAACATGTTAACATCATGTACATGCAATTAGAAATCCTTTTATAACCTCTTAGTGCCACATTCATACAAGTCAATTTTGGTCCACATTTTGGTTCTAATTAACCATGTAAGTCACTTTTCACCATATTAAAGTCATTTTGCACCCTATATGAGTCACTTTCCACAATCTATTTGTATAATTAACATGTTAACATCATATACATCCGAATTGACATCCTTTTACTATCTATTAGTTCCACTTTCATACAGGTCAATTTTGTTCCACATTTTGGTTCTAATCAACCATGTAAGTCACTTTTCACCATATTAGAGTCACTTTGCACCCTATAAGAGTCACTTTACATCATATATACAACAATTAACAAGTTAACATCCTTTACATCCAATTTGACATCCTTTTACCACCTATTAATGCCACTTTCATACAAGTTAATTTTGTACCACATTTTGGCTCTAATCAACCATGTAAGTCACTTTTCACCATATTAGAGTCACTTTGCACCCTATATGAGTCATTTGCCACCATATATTGATACATTTAACATGTTAACATCATGTACATGCAATTAGACATCCTTTAACCACCTCATGGTACCCCATTTCCTAGAAGTCTATTTTGGGCCATATTTTGGCAATAATCAATTATGTAAGTGACTTCTCACCATATTAGAGTCACTGTGTACCTTATAAAAGTCAGTTGCCATCATATATTGGTACAATTAACATGTTTACATCATGTAAATGCAATTAGAAATTCTTTTACAACCTCTTAGTGCCACATTCATACAAGCCAATTTTGGTCCACATTTTGGTTCTAATTAACCATGTAAGTCACTTTTCACCATATTAGAGTCATTTTGCACCCTATATGAGTCACTTTCCACCATATATTTGTACAATTAACATTTTAACATCATATACATCCGAATTGACATCCTTTTACCATCTATTAGTTCCACTTTCATACAGGTCAATTTTGTTCCACATTTTGGTTCTAATCAACCATGTAAGTCACTTTTCACCATCTTAGAGTCACTTTGCACCCTATAAGAGTCACTTTACATCATATATACAACAATTAACATGTTAACATCCTATACATCCAATTTGACATCCTTTTACCACCTATTAATGCCACTTTCATACAAGTTAATTTTGTACCACATTTTGGTTCTAATCAACCATGTAAGTCACTTTTCACCATATTAGAGTCACTTTGCACCCTATATCAGTCATTTGCCACCATATGTTGATACAATTAACATGTTAACATCATGTACATGCAATTATACATCCTTTAACCACCTCTTGGTACCCCATTTCCTACAAGTCAATTTTGGGCCACATTTTGGCAATAATCAATTATGTAAGTAACTTCTCACCATATTAGAGTCACTGTGTACCTTATAAAAGTCACTTGCCATCATATATTGGTACAATTAACATGTTAACATCATGTACATGCAATTAGAAATTCTTTTACAACCTCATAGTCCCACATTCATACAGGCCAATTTTGGTCCACATTTTGGTTCTAATTAACCATGTAAGTCACTTTTCACCATATTAGAGTCATTTTGCACCCTATATGAGTCACTTTCCACCATATATTTGTACAATTAACATGTTAACATCATATACATCCGAATTGACATCCTTTTAACCATCTATTAGTTCCAGTTTCATACCGGTCAATTTTGTTCCACATTTTGGTTCTAATCAACCATGTAAGTCACTTTTCACCATATTAGTGTCACTTTGCACCCTATAAGAGTCATTTTACATCATATATACAACAATTAACATGTTAACATCCTATACATCCAATTTGACATCCTTTTACCACCTATTAATGCCACTTTCATACAAGTTAATTTTGTACCACATTTTGGCTCTAATCAACCATGTAAGTGACTTTTCACCATATTAGAGTCACTTTGCACCCTATAAGAGTCACTTGCCACCGTATATTGATACAATTAACATGTTAACATCATGTACAAGCAATTAGACATCCTTTAACCACCTCTTGTTACCCCTTTCCTACAAGTCAATTTTGGGCAACATTTTGGCACTAATCAATCATGTAAGTGACTTCTCACCATATTAGAGTCACTTTGTACCTTATAAGAGTCACTTGCAATCATATATTGGTACAATTAACATGTTAACATCATGTAGACGTAATTAGAAATTCTTTTACAACCTCTTAGTGCCACATTCATACAAGTCAATTTCGGTCCACATTTTGGTTCTAATTAACCATGTAAGTCACTTTTCACCATATTTGAGTCATTTTGCACCCTATATGAGTCACTTTCCACCATATATTTGTACAATTAACATGTTAACATCATATACATCCGATTTGACATCCTTTTACCACCTCTTAATTCCACTTTCATACAGGTCAATTTTGTTCCACATTTTGGTTCTAATCAACCATGTAAGTCACTTTTCACCATATTAAAGTCATTTTGCACCCTATATAAGTCAATTTCCACAATCTATTTGTATAATTAACATTTTAACATCATATACATCCAATTTGTCATCCTTTTACCACCTATTAGTTCCACTTTCATACAGGTCAATTTTGTTCCACATTTTGCTTCTAATCAACCATGTAAGTCACTTTTCACCATATTAGAGTCACTTTGCACCCTATAAGAGTCACTTTTTACCATATATACAATAATTAACATGTTAACATCATATACATCCAATTTGACATCCTTTTACAACTTATTAATGCCACATTCATACAAGTTAATTTTATTCCACATTTTGGCTCTAATCAACCATGTAAGTCACTTTTCACCATATTAGAGTCACTTTGCACCCTATAAGAGTCACTTTCCTCATATATTGATACAATTAACATGTTAATACCATGTACATGCAATTAAACATCCTTTAACAACCTCTTGGTACCCCTTTCCTACAAGTCAATTTTGGGCCACATTTTGGCTCTAATCAATCATGTAAGTGACTTCTCACCATATTAGAGTCACTTTGCACCTTATAAGAGTCACTTGCCATCATATATTGGTACAATTAACATGTTAACATCATGTACATGCAATTAGAAATCCTTTTACCACCTCTTAGTGCCACATTCATACAAGTCAATTTTGGTCCATATTTTAGTTCTAATTAACCATGTAAGTCACTTTTCGCCATATTAGAGTCATTTTGCACCCTATATTAGTCACTTTCCACCATATATTTGTACAATTAACATGTTAACATTATATACATCCGATTTGACATCCTTTTACCACCTCTTAATTCTACTTTCATACAGATCAATTTTGTTCCACATTTGGTTCTAATCAACCATGTAAGTCACTTTTCACCATATTAAGGTCATTTTGCACCCTATAGGAGTCACTTCCACCATATATATAACAATTAACATGTTAACATCATATATATCCAATTTGACATCCTTTTACCACCCTATTAATGCCACTTTCATATAAGTTAATTTTATTCCACATTTGGCTCTAATCAACCATGTAAGTCACTTTTCACCATATTAGAGTCACTTTACACCCTATAAGAGTCACTTTCCCCATATATTGATACAATTAACATGTTAATATCACGTACATGCAATTAAACATCCTTTAACCACCCTCTTGGTACCCCCTTTCCTACAAGTCAATTTTGGGCCATATTTTGGCTCTAATTAATCATGTAAGTGACTTCTCCCCATATTAGAGTCACTTTGCACCTTATAAGTGTCACTTGCCATCATATATTGGTACAATTAACATGTTAACATCATGTACATGCAATTAGAAATCCTTTTATAACCTCTTAGTGCCACATTCATACAAGTCAATTTTGGTCCACATTTTGGTTCTAATTAACCATGTAAGTCACTTTTCACCATATTAAAGTCATTTTGCACCCTATATGAGTCACTTTCCATAATCTATTTGTATAATTAACATGTTAACATCATATACATCCGAATTGACATCCTTTACTATCTATTAGTTCCACTTTCATACAGGTCAATTTTGTTCCACATTTTGGTTCTAATCAACCATGTAAGTCACTTTTCACCATATTAGAGTCACTTTGCACCCTATAAGAGTCACTTTACATCATATATACAAACAATTAACATGTTAACATCCTTTACATCCAATTTGACATCCTTTTACCACCTATTAATGCCACTTTCATACAAGTTAATTTTGTACCACATTTTGGCTCTAATCAACCATGTAAGTCACTTTTCACCATATTAGAGTCACTTTGCACCCTATATGAGTCATTTGCCACCATATATGATACATTTTAACATGTTAACATCATGTACAATGCAATTAAGACATCCTTTAACCACCTCATGGTACCCCATTCCTAGAAGTCTATTTTGGGCCATATTTTGGCAATAATCACTTATGTAAGTGACTTCTCACCATATTAGAGTCACTGTGTACCTATAAAAGTCATTGCCATCATATATTGGTACAATTACATGTTTACATCATGTAAATGCAATTAGAAATTCTTTTACAACCTCTTAGTGCCACATTCATACAATCCAATTTTGGTCCACATTTTGGTTCTAATTAACCATGTAAGTCATTTTCACCATATTAGAGTCATTTTGCACCCTATAGAGTCACTTTCCACCATATATTTGTACAATTAACATTTTAACATCATATACATCCGAATTGACATCCTTTTACCATCTATTAGTTCCACTTTCATACAGGTCAATTTTGTTCCACATTTTGTTCTAATCAACCATGTAAGTCACTTTTCACCATCTTAGAAGTGCACTTTGCACCCTATAAGAGTCACTTTACACATATATACAATTAACATGTTAACATCATACATCCAATTTGACATCCTTTTACCACCTATTAATGCCACTTTCATACAAGTTAATTTTGTACCACATTTTGGTCTAATCAACCATGTAAGTCACTTTTCACCATATTAGAGTCACTTTGCACCCTATATCAGTCATTTGCCACCATATGTGATACAATTAACATGTTAACATCATGTACATGCAATTAGACATCCTTTAACCACCTCTTGGTACCCCTTTCCTACAAGTCAATTTTGGGCCACATTTTGGCAATCAATCATGTAAGTGACTTCTCACCATATTAGAGTCACTGTTGTACCTTATAAAGTCACTTGCCATCATATATTGGTACA